>NW_012267500.1:0-280208 GCF_000151885.1 Dipodomys ordii | reverse complement strand
GAAGGAAGGAAGGGAGGGAGGGAGGGAGGGAGTAAGGGAGAGAGGGAGGGAGGGAGGTTAAGCACTTATGAGCTCAAGAACATACAAAAACTCAATTTAGTGGCCACAGGTACACTGGTCAGTTATTCCAGTAATGTTTTCGTGATACCCATGGTCAAATCAAACCAAAGAAACAATGACAAAAAAAGAAACCCCACAATCTAATAGTTCTACTTTTAAATAAAGACCACATAACTTAAAAAAAATCTTTAGGGCTGGGAAGGTGGCTCAGTGGTAGAGTGCTTGCCTTGCATGTATGAGGCCCTGGGTTTGATTCCTCAGCACCACATAAAGAGAAAAAGTCAGAAGTGGCGCTGTGGCTCAAGTGGTGAGCCTTGAGCTGAAGAGCTGAGGGACAGCACCCAGGCCCAGAGTTCAGGCCCCACGGCTGACAAGAAAATAAAAATAAATATAAAAAAATCTTTAGATATCCTAAAACAGTATTTTAGTCACCATTTGGGGAAAAAATACATACATGCACATACGCACGCGCACGCACACACACACACACACACACACACACACACACACACACACACACATTGAAAGGAAAAGTTGCCACAATTACTTCCCAATGAGATGTGTACGTTGGGCATGGACCAACTCTTCAAACTTTGGAAGTCTCGTAATCATTTGCCTTTTATCACATTAACGGGAGAAAGCGTGCGTTTCCACCAATGTACAAATAGCATTGAAAACCAGCACAGTGTGATCTCATGTGTGCAGTGTGCAACAGATGTGCATAGCCTTCACTGGCCTTGGCCCATTTGAAATCTGCCACACCTCTGTGAACACGTGTTTACAATGTTAGCCCAGGGCGAGCTCATATATTCACACTGTGGAACTAAGATTTTCCTTAGCCATCAAATCCTTTTGCAAACTGATATCTAAACGCATTTCTCATTGTGGGGATTCCAGGAAGGAATGTCTTCACTTTTTTGGGAAATTCTATTCTATATGCTCAAAAAATTAATAGAGATAGATGGAGAGTTCTAACCAGTCTGATTAAAATTTGTAAAAAGGGGAGGAGGAGAGGAAAAAGAGCCAGAAGCCCACACAGATTGTCAGCAATCATATGAAAGCATATGAGGTCGATTTGCGAGGAAGTGAATGCAGGAGGTTCTGAAGGGTCATATCAACCCTAGGGCCAGCCAGGACTCAAGGTTGTCCCTGTAATCAACCTCTTCCTCCCAGAGGACAACTGAGGAGCAGAACTGAAAGGAACGGAAGAAATCCAACACCCAGCCCCACCAGCATCACACTTCCAAATCTAGAGATATTGATTGATTGGTTGATTGCCAGTACTGAGACTTGAACTCAGGGCCTAAGGATTGTTCCTTAGCTTTTTCATTTTTTTGTCACTCTACCACTTGAGCCATAGCTTCCCTCTACTTTGACTTTTTGGTAGTTATTTGGTCATGGTCTCATGGGCTTGGCTCCTTTGGCTGGCTTTGAATAGTGATCCTCAGATCTCAGCCTCCTGCGTAGCTAGGATTGCAGACATGAGCCACCATGCCTGGAAAATCTGGAGACCTTTAAGTTTCTTGCCTGTGGTGTAAGATACTGAAAGCAGGTACACTGTCTTGTTTTCTTAGGGGAAAACATCAGTTTTTCACTACCCAGTATGAGGTTAGTTGTGAGTTTTGAGTAGATCTCCTTTCGTCAGGCTGAAGAAAATCCCTTCTCATTCTAGGTTTTTGAGGGATTTTTTCCTCCTTTTCATATCAGGAAAGCATGCTGGATTTTGTCAAATATTTTTCTCCCTCTACTGAAAGGATTGTTTTGTTGTTGTTATTTTTTACTTATTTATTTTTGTTGTCCTAGGATTTAAACCCAGGTCCTTTAATGAATTATACTCCAAGGCTAGTTTTTTTTTTATTGACATCATGATTTATATTAATTGACTTTTGTTGTTCAATCAACTACCTTCCACTTCTGGAATGAATCTCACTTGGCCATGGTGCATTAATTTTATAAAAACACATTTTGTGTGTTGTTGGATGTGATTTGTGACTATTTTGTTGAGGCTGTTTGCATCTGAACTCATAAAAGATACTGGTTTGCTGCTGTAAATCCTAGCTATTCAGGAGGCTGAGACCTGAGGATTGCAGTTCGAAGCCAGCCTAGGCAGGAAAGTCCATAAAACCTCTAATCCCCAATGAATTACCAAAAAGCCAGAAGCAGAGTTATGTCTCAAATGGTAGAGCACTAGTCTGAAGCAAAAAGAGCTCAGAGACAGTGCCCGGGACCTGAGGTCAAGCCCTGGGATGGGTACAAATTTTTTTTTTTAATATTAGTTTTTGTTGGTAATGGAGATGAACGTGTTTGGTTGTGGGGTCAAGATAATGCTAGCTTCATAGAATAAGTTAGGAAGTGCTCTTTTCTCTTCTATTCCTTGGAAGTGCTTCAGAAGAGTTGAATCACTCTATCCTTACATGTTCAGTAGAACACTAGCTTGAGAGGTAGAACGCTAGCTTGAGAGGTAGAACACTAGCTTGAGAGGTAGAACACTAGCTTGAGAGGTAGAACACTAGCTTGGCGAGTTATGAATATAGCTCTCCACAACCTTAGGCCAATGCCAGTATTCTGATGCCAATTTTTGGTACCATTTTAGGTTGAGGTTTTTCTTTCTTCTGTTATTTTTGTCAGCAAAGCCTTGGCTTTTGAGGAAAAAAGAGGAAGTTCGATTCCACCACAGCACTCACTTCCCTCTGTAGTGTAGGCTCCCCGGGTTGCCTGGGTCTGAAGTTGCTACTCTGTTGGTTCCTATGGTAAGGGTGCAACACTGGAAAAGATCTGACAAGGACCGACTTCAACACGACGCTGGATGACCAGTGGTCTCTCTGTTATTAAAACATGCATCAAAACAATATCAAGCTAGAGATACGAAAAGGTTCAGAAGGGGTAACAGCTTCTGTGTAAGAACAAATCTTACCTGAAGATATTGCTCAAAAGAAAAGGAAAGGAAGGGGGGGAGGAGTAAAGAAAAAAGAGAAGGAATTTAGCATAATAAATTGTCATATACTCCTTTAATTCAATGAAGATTGAAAGTACATCCCCCACCCCCACCCCCACCCCCCACCCCACAAGGCCTCTCTCCTGTTCCTAGTTGGCCTCGGACCAACATCTTCCCATCTTTGTTTCTTGAGTAGCTGAGATCACAAGCGTGGACCGCTGTGCCCAGTAACTTAAAAGAATGTCAACACACAGGAAGGCCATAAAGTTAGCGATGACATGAAAGAGAGTTAGGAAGCAGTCTCATAAATACTGAATGGGACATACTCTTAGACATTTTTCTCCCGTGGTGGGGCTAGCCTCCGACTGTGATCTTCCCATCTGTGTCTCCTTGCTCTTTCAGGTGAAGTCTCGCTAAGTTTCTGCCCTGCCAGGCCTCCAACTGCCATCCTCCTGACCTCTGCCTCCTGAGTAGCAAGATTACAGGTGTGTGCCGTTAAACTTAGCTCAAACGTTCCTCGTTTTCAATTTCCATGGTTTTTACTAATATGGTGCTTTTAACGTGCTGTCTTCCTATATGTTTGTATCCTCTGTGTTTTAAGATCCTTATTATTTCTGCCATGTCTACTTACTACATTTAAAAATTATTAATGTTCCATTTTTAGAAACGTAACCTCATCCCAGCAGGGTAGAAAGACTAACTATATATTTTTTCTAATATAGCTTTAAATTAATTACAAGTAACACTATGAAAAGGTCTGAGATGGATCCAGACAGCCTGAAGTACCATGGAAGATTGCCAGGCCTTGAGAAGTTCTGGTGTTTGGGAAAGAAAAAAAAAACAACAAAAGCTGACATTCGAATACTGGTGACCTCATTGTGTTTTAATGTCTTTCTACCAACATTAGAGAAGAGGAAACTGAGGTTTAAGGATTTTTTGCAAGGTCCCACAGCACCCAGGGGTAGGGAGTTAAACTTCATTTTTCTGATGAACTGTGAGTTCTAGCTTCTAGATGAGTGCCCAAGACCATTTTTGCCGTCATTGAAACTCCCTCCTTTGATTGGCCGTTCATTTCCCCACGGAAATCCCGCCCCTGTGAGGGGCTCGGGGAGGTCTGTAGTGATGCTTTCCTATTGTGTCATAGCAAAAGAGAAGGGGTGGGGGGAGTCTGTCAGGGGCATGTGGAACCCCAAAGAGGAACTTCCTTAACTGCTTTGGACAGACAGCAGCTCTGCCACCTCCTGATCCCCTGGATTTTTTTGTGTGTGTTTGTTTTTTGGGAAGTACTTTTTATTTATTTATTTTTCAAAGCCCACGAGGCTTTCTCAGTAGACAGGGCCTTTTGTCCTGCTTGGTCTCCAGTATTGGAAAGTACAGTCGGGAATGCTTGCAGCCTGACTGTGAGGCGCTGTCAATCATGAGCTTTGTTTATTTTTATTTTATCTTTCTTTTTGGAAGAAGGATGTTGTCGGCCGGGGCTTGTGGATACCATCTCCTCCTCCCAGTTGGGAACCATGAACTCCACTCATAAACCTTTGCTTGTGTGAGGGCAATATCCTTTTGTGGGTTGCGTGTTCTCGAGGACTTCCAAAACTGACACTGTAAATGTGGCTGGCGGTGCTGGCCACAGTCCTGGGAGTGGTCAGTATGCAGAAGAGACCGAGCCTTCTGATAGGCTGGATACCAAATGGAAAAGCCTTTTTAAAAGCTGGAACAAGGAGATGGGTTTTGAGGGACTCGCTGATTGGTCCATTCAGTCATCTTCATGGAGAGGAATGGTGGCTGTTTTTATCACTGTGGGAAAAATGCCTATGAGAAATGATCTAGTGAAAGAAGGATTCATTTCGGGTCCCAGTTTCATAGGTTTCAGTCCGGGATTGGCTGGATCTGTTGTTTTGGGGCCTGAGGAAGCCTGTGAGAGAGAAGTTAGCTCACCTCCTAGCAGCCAAAGGTGAAAAAGAGGGACAGAGAAGTGTGAGGATCTCTGGAGTGGAGCTGGGAGGTCTGAAAGGAATTAAGAGCTTAGAATACCATCTCTAAGCTAACTCTCCAAAGGCTGGGGGCAGTCTAGGAAATGCAGAGGCTCAAGTTTCTACCCTAAGTGTGAGCTGTTTGCCATAAGATGAAAGTCTGTGCTAACAGTGGAATGTTTATTGCTTTCCCACCTCCCCCTCCTGCCCCCCGGGGGCCAATTATCACTTGCATGCAAACAATGCCTCCAGTGAATGATTGTAACCTTAGCCTTTAGCTCCCATCTACAGTCCCCTCCCCTATACTAAACTCAATAAAAAATGCTTGTTATTGGGATCTCAGGATCCGACAACAGGAATTGCTTCCGGGTAACCCTGGTCTCCCCAAACCTCAGTTCTTTAGCCCAATCTCCCATCTTTGTACTGCTTGGGTCACAGTGGATTGTGACAAAAAAGAGCTGGGGGAAAGGCCTGTTAGGGACCTACCTCTCTCCCAACAAGGCCCCATTTCTCAGTAATGTCACTCCATTAGGAACCCATCAGTGGATGAAATCAGTACTAGGTCAGAGCCCTCAAGATCCAGTGATCTCTGCCATCACCCTGCCAGCAGTATGCATTACCAATCTTCTAGGTATCTCAGTGCAATCAAATCTCAAATGAGATCTGATGTCACAGTTACTTGGCTAGGAGAGCAATTTGAGGAGAGGAATTTATAGTTAGGTTGGCTGAAACTTTTCGAGTCCCTCACAGGTGATTGGGTCTTAATGACAGATTTTTTTTTTTCAAGCCGCAGTCAAAGAATTTGTAAGCCTGGTTTCCACGGTAGATGCTGTGATCTGAATGTTTAAGTCCAGCAACTTAAATCCTAGTCCCCAAGGCAATGGTGTTAGGAAGTGAGCCCTTTAGGAGCAGCTCCACCTCCATCTCTTGATGCTGGTTCATTGGAGATAAGAGTCTCCTAGACTTCTTCCTAGGCTGGCTTTGAACGGAGCTCCTCAGATTTCAGCCTCCTGAGTGGTTGAGATTACCCTGGCTTGAGCCACCAGCAACCCAGTACCCTCCTGCTTCTAAAACACAGTTCCCTACTGGGTCTTTGAATCATAGTTTGACAAAAATGATCCCTGCAGTGGACCAAGCATCTTCTAGAATTGGCTTGAACTGATTTCTCATTTGTCCCTGGCCAGAATTCTCCTGCCATCATGGCATGCCTGGGTGGGTCCACTTTCTGTTGCTTCTTTGCACCTTGAAGTCCCCCTCGCTCCATCAAGAAAAAACAAAAACTGGCTTTGCTCTTCTGTAAAGAAGCTGGCGAAGAGTGTAGCCCATCCCTCGGACCTGCTCAAAAGTTCTTTGCACAGGCCTCTGAGGATCAGACAGTAAAAGACAAGTTTATTCTGTTCTTGGTTTCATTTGAAGAAAGCTAGTGGCCCTGGTGTGGTGCATGAGAGAAACGTGGTTGCGGCCCAGGATTGCACACAAGAGCCTGTGGCTGTGCATTGAATCCGACCAAGTGTTTTCTACTCAAAACAATGTCGTGTCACTACCTGAAAAAATTCATTTATGTTCCAAAGAAGAAAACCAGACTTTCCTTACTCAAGACAGATCAGAAAGAAGAGTTCAAGCTCATAATGTGCCCACAGCTTCAGTGTTAGCTGTGAGCTGGTAAATTCAACTGCATCTCTCTCTCTCTCTTTCCCTCTCTCTCTCCCTCTCTGTCTCTCCCTCCCTCCCTCTCTCTGCATGTTATATTACATCACAGTTAATCTGTCACTTGTCTTTCTCAGGTGGTTAGGGAGTCATAGGAAAGATGCTTTGGGAAAATACGGGGTGGTTGGTGGAAGTATTGTGTGTTCACTCCTTTGGTATCATGTTGAGTCACTTCCTGGCTTCCAGTTCTAAGGAGATGGTGGCCATATGAGAGGAGAGGTACAGGTGCTTTCTGGAGAGAATTCATCTTACTATGGGATTTTAAAAATATGAGTATGAGGTGGAGGCTCATTATTCTAGCTACTCAAGATAATGAGATCTGGAGGATCACAGTTCAAAGCCAGCCAAGGCAGAAAAGTCTGTGAGACTCTACCTGCAAGATGACCAACAAAAAAGTAGGACTGGACACATGGTTTAAGTGGTAAGAGTGCCAACTGTGAATAAGAAAACCAAATAATCACAAGGCCCTTAAGTTTAAACACCAGTACCATCAGTAACACCACACAAAAAAAAAACCAATAAATAAAAACAAAACCAGGAGCATCAGACTTAGTCAGACTTGGTTCTTCTAAAGGCAGAATGTACAGAGATTGAAAAGAGTGGCAAACAAACCTCAGGTCACACAGTACAATTTATTCAAGACAACAGATAGAAGCAGGTTTGGGGTAGCAGATGAGGGGGGATCTCTGTACCCCAAGGAATGAGGAAGGGGTTGTTATGATAAGCTTGAGAAATGCCCAAAGCCAATGGGAATTGGTACCAGGCTTTCTCACCATCTAGTAACATGGCAAACAGTGGAGTCCGGCTGTCAGTGGCTGCTCATTTCTCTTCATGACTTTGTTATCTGCGAGGTTTAGAATCTTGTTGCTTTCCCAATGCTTGGCATAGAGTGGACTATATTTAAACTTTCCCACCAGCATTTATTATCATTTCCCATTTACCGTTTGTAATTCTCATCCTACTCGATAGCTAAGTATTTGAAAAGAGAAGATGCAGGTGCTAATCCACTGGAACAAAAAAAGCTAAAGGAGAGTGTCCTAGTCCTGAGTTCAAGTACCAGTTCTGGCATAGAAGTAGAAGGGTAATGAGAGGCTCATCCTCTAACTTGTTTTCCTCCTGCTTTTACCCACAAAGTTCTGGGATTACAGACATGACACACAGTGCCCAGCTGTTTAGAGCATAGCATTATGCTAAACACTTCTACGCAAGCTCTTATGTGAAATCTGGGTGTAACCACATTCCTTAGATTTCGAAGAATGGGCAACTTACCTACACAACTTACATTTTATTTCCCCAGGGACAAGATGGGGAAATAGAGGCTTAAGATGTCTGGATCTCCATGTCCAAAGCCACACAGATGACTAAGGGACAAATCTGCGTGTCACGTTCAGAACTGACACCAAAGTGTGTTCTTGCTTTTTATCTACAAATCCTTACTTTCTCTCTCATGCTCAGGCTCCGGTTGTCAGCAGGAGAACGGGTTCAAAGCAGAAAGATGAGGAGGAAGAGAGTCATGTGATGGTGGCAGAGGCAGAGAGCGGAGTAGGCCCCGGCGAGTGACAAAGAGGAAACCAGGGTAAAAAAATGGCCCAAACTCAAGGCCCAAATGTGGTAGCAAGGAAATTCCATGGGGAATCCAAGCCCAGCCGAGATCACAAGGGTGACAAGCAAGAATGGTAGCTTCACTGCTGCCCACCACACACACACACACACACACACACACACACACACACACACACAAATACCAAGATTTCACCCAGGACCAGAGCCTGGCTTTCTATTTGGGGTTACTTAGCCAATGAAAGCGGGGTTCATGTTCCCCTATGGTGCCGGATGGTGGGGGTCTCGTACGCTGGAGCCAGGGCTGTCTTCTGTGGCACGCTGTCTCATGTAGAAATCAAACTTGGTGGAGATGAATTTAAAAAAAAAATTTTTTTTTTTGTTTCCAAAGAAAATTTTCTCTATTAGGAGACAAATCTGCGACTTCTGAGACCCAGAGCGATCGTGTGATTTGTCCAAACCTTTTCTAGGGCCTTTTTGCATCTTCTGTCGTTGAGGTCCACTTACCACTCTCAGATTTAACTACTGGTTGAAGGGCAGCGGTATAGGGGTGGGGGAAAGACTGGGTACTAGGCCTAGTTGGGCTATTTTGGGAGGTCAAGCAGATGATGTAATTATTAAAAGTCAGTCAGTGACAGTGGAACTCCTCACTGGCTTGAAGGACACTCTAAGACCTCCAGTGGATGTCTGAAACCACAGAGAGTACCAAACGCTAGATAGTCCCTACCTCCTCCCACCACCCCCAATCACACCTATGTGTGATTTATAAGTTTAATTTATAAATTAGGTGCAATAAAAAAAACCAACAGCAACAACAATAAAACAATAATGATCACAATATGCTATCATAAACGTGACCTAAAATGTATGAATTGTTTCTAGAATTTTCCATTTAGTGTTTTTTTTGTTTGTTTTTTCTGATTGAGGTTAACCATAGCCATAGTAGAACTGCAGACTGTACAACTGTGAATGAATGATGAGGGGGATGGGAAGGGGAGGGCAGCACTGTGTAGGGTAACCGAAAGGAGAAGGATTAAGTGGGAAAATGTCCAGAAAGCACATTCAGATTCCAGGAAAGGACCATCACCCCGGCAAACATAATAAACAAAGCCAGGGCTTTTCAACACCATGTAGATCCACCAGTAGGTCTGTTTGAGCCTTGATGTCTAATTCATTTTTGTCATCCATTAACACCCACTCATCTAGCTGGGCACTGGTGGTTCACGCCTGTCATCCTAGCTACAGTGCTCAGGAGGCTGAGATCTGAGGATCATGGTTCGAAGCCAGCCCAGGCAGAAAAGTCCATGAGATTCTTATCTTTAATAAACTACTCAGAAAAAGCTGCAAGTGGTACTAGCCTTGAGACCAAAGAGGCTCAGGGACAGTACCCAGGCCCGAAGTTCAAGCCCCAGGCTTGGCAAACAAAGAACACCCCACTCATCTTCTGTCCATTCTCCGAGGCTCTGCTTTCTGCTGGGGGGAGGAGGCTGTGAGCTAAGCATCTGAGCTGACTTTTACTAATGTGTAAGTCACCTAGTGAACAACTTCCCCTATGACAAAGCCGTTGCTGAACTACTGTCCATGCTTTCAGATAGGAGATCCTGGGGCTGACAAATGATGGAAATTCACACCAGGCTTAGCTTTCCTCCACACCCTACTTTCCTGATCTGCAATGCCCAGGAGCATAGCTATATGAGATCAGCCAAGTGAGCTTTGGCTTCCTCTCTCCCTCTCTCTGCCTGTCTATCTGTTTGTCTCTGTCTCTGCCTCTCTCTCTTTGGTGTTGTATATCTTGACCCAGTGCCATGCTGCTTGGACTAAAAGCATGGCACCGACTAAATCCCCTCTTAATAAAGTCCAACTGTCAGGCATTTTTTTTCTAGTAATGAAAATATAGCTTTAAAACCTAGGAAAAGGGACTGGGAAGGTGGCTCAGTGGTAGAGCGCTTGCCTCGCATGCATGAGGCCCTGGGTTCGATTCCTCAGCACCACATAAGCAGAAAAAAGCCAGAAGTGGCGCTGTGGCTCACGTGGTAGAGCGCTAGCCTTGAGTTGAAGAGCTGAGGGATGGCACCCAGGCCCAGCATTCAGGCCCCATGACTGACAAAAGAAAAAAAAACTGGGAAAAATTTAAAGCTATTTAATAACATATCTTAAGCTCCTAATGGATATAAAAAATATATTTGTGGTTTAAAAAGTACCCAGAAATGAATAAAGAGTTAAAGTTCAGGCCTAATCCCACCAAACTCCCAGCCCACCATCCTGCAGAAGCAATGTTAACTTCCTGTAAATATCTCACCTAAGGAAGAGAACCCAGAGCTGAAATATCTTTGCATCAGAGGAACAGCAAATAAACAGAGCCAAGTGCTAGTGGCTCACACCTGTCATTCTAGCTGCTCAGGGGGATGAGAGCTGAGGACCGTGGTTCAAAGCCAGCCTTAAGTAAAAAAGCTCAGGGCCAGTGCCCAGGGCCTGAGTTCAAGCCCTACCACCGACAAAAATAAAATAAAATAAAAATAAACAAACAAGCCCAGCTTCTTTCCTGCCATCCATCTCCGGGACTACAAGTGACACCAGCAGTGTGGTATCAGCCGTGTGGATATTGTGTGTCCCATGGTCCTAGCTTCCCCCTCCCCCTTCCCCCTTCCCCACCCCACTCCTCTGGAACTCCACGCAAGGTGCACTTTTCCCCTTCAAAAGGGGAAAAAGATATTTTTATTACTGCCCTACATCAAATGATAGAAAATGTGGCGATGAATGCCTAATTCCGGATCTGGAAAGAACTTTCTAGAATCTCAGAAACCTGGACCACGGGCCCATGACCTTGGGTTGGTGTCACGCCTCAGTGCTCACGATTGCTTTCCTGATCATCTTTCCACCTTGCTTCCCAGCCCCCACGTGGAAGCAGGAGTCAGCAGTAAGTGTGTCCGCTGGACAGACAGATGAAGAAAGAACCAGATTCTGAGAAGCGTGTCTCCCTATCAGCAGCTCACACCTTCCAGAGACCCCCCCCACCTCCCCACAAGGCCCACACCTGCTTCTGTGGCCATCAGTCTTGTAGAAGGATTCCAGATGTGGTGACGACAGAGGGTAACTGAGGCCATGTCCCAGAGCGCCTGGAATTGCAACACTGGCGAGACTGGCTGCTTTGCATACACTTACAGCCAGCTTTGGCTCCGGGACTTTGCTGACTGCACTTTTCAGGTTTCCTTGGCTTCTGGCCCTGTGTCTCCTAGGTACACCCAGGGATGACCCACCTTGGCTCAAAGCTGCGGAGCGAGAGGAGCCCTCGGCGCACGGGCAGTCCTGATCTTCCCAATATCTCTGCTCCACAGACCGAAGCCACCTTCTCTCCCTCCATGTCCCCTGCTTCATTGTCTCTAAAACCAAGGGAGATGTTTTATCCTAACAGCCCGCCTCCCAGGAGGCTTAGGGACACAGGAGTCAGAGGGCAAGGAAGTTGTTGTTGATTCTAGTCAATGCAGGCAGCAGGTGCCCTGCCAGGGACATGGGTACAGAGACAGACAAGGCCCAGGGTTTCACTCTGGACAACACCACCTTGTGGGACGGGATCAGATACAGTGAACATTTTATTCCAAATCCCTTTACATTTAGAGGTGAGCTGGTTTGGTAGCTATGTGCTATTCCTAGAAACTCAGACTCCTTTAATTCTATCATTCTCCCTCTCTCCCTCCCTCTCCCTCCTTCTCTCTCTCTCTCTCTCTCTCTCTCTCTCACATCTATCCATGCAGTCATCTATCTACCTGTCTATTATCTGTCCATCCATTCATCCATGTATCTGTCTATCCATCTATGTATCTGCTTGCCTATGAGTATGTCTATATATCATCTATCCATGCATCTATCCATGCATCTATCCATGCATCTATCCATCTATCTATCTATCTATCTATCTATCTATCTATCTATCTATCTATCTATCTATCTATCTGTCTATCTATCTTTTGTTCAGCAAATTGTAGAGGCCTTTCTATATAGTTATGTATCTGTCTGTCTGTGTATTTGTTTTATTGTCTGCCTCCCTATCTATTATCTATGTATGTATGTATGTATCTATCTATCTATCTTTTGCACAGCAAGTTTTAGAGGCATTGATTTGCAGTGTTGGAAATTCAAAATTTGCATCCCAGGCAGGAGGAAGGAGCAGAGAAAAATGCCAGGTGATGTTAGCTGACTCCACCCTCCTCTAGTTTCTTTTCCTGGAAGCTCCACCCCTCCCTCACTCCTGACTTGGATTTCATCAGTATGTTACTTGTAAAGGCTGCTGGGAGATATCTGGTGGTATTCAGCTTTCCTCTCTCCTCCATTCTCAGCCTCTGTGTAGCTCTTATTATTCTGACAGAAGACAAGATGGGATGTTGGTCAACTTCTGAGCAGTCTCAGGTGAATCCTGGCCATTCAGGGGCAAAGTCGAGTGGAGATTATAATCTTATTCACCACAGAGTACTAATCTTCCTTGAGTGGCTGGGAAAAATCGAATGAGAAAATGCATGTCAAAAGCTTAGGGCTATGGAAGGTAGTAAGTGTCCAATGAAGGTTAGTGGTGATGCTAAGAATAGCAGAATGCAATGGTGCTTATGGGCCTCATTACCCGAGTTCATATCCCACCTCCAGCCATACTTCTGCCCAGCCATGGCACGTCATTCTGACTCCATGCCTCCAACAATCAAACACGGGGATGTCAGACTCCGCCTCTTCAAATTTGCTGTCAGGTGGAGAGGGACCCCCCAGAAGCTCAGAGAAGGGGCCTGGAGACCAGTGAGAAAGGGTGATGTCGGAGGAAGGCCTTAATGCGCAGAAGTGAGAGAGAGGCTGATGAGGGAGATGGGAAGACAACAGAGAAACCACGGGGTGGGGGTGGACATCGAGGGACTGGGAAGGTTCTGGGGTATCTGGAAGCCAAGGTTAAGGAAGACGTGGAACAACTTGAAGTGGAGAGGGATTCGTCTGCTTCCGTGCAGATTGGGGAGCCCTAGTGCAGGAGCTGAGCCTGTTGCTCTCCTCTCCTAGGACTGTTGTTTGGGAATTGAGGGCGATCACAGTCATACCCAAGGCATTAATTGGCTTGAACAAGGCTTGGTTTAAGAACATCTGCTAAGCGGCACCTGTTAACCAAAAGCCTCAGGCTCCAGCTCTGGCCAGGTACCTCTGAGAACAGGCCCCATTAATCAGCTAATGACTTCCACTTTGGCAGAGAAGAAAATACTAATAGCCTGAGGTGGGCGTGGTGCCTGGGAGAAGGGGCAAGGCTGGTGGAAGTTGTCACTCAAAGGTAAAGACTAGTAGGCTACAGGTTTCCCACAGGGCATTTTCGCCTATCAGCAGATAAGCATTGATGTGTTTTTTAGATTCTTCTACAAGTTAACTGGCTGAGGTGTGTGGAATGGTACCTTTGGAAGTGGGAGAAGGTAAAGAGCGAAATAAGAGTCAAAAAGAAGCCAGGCACTGGTGGCTCATGCTTGTAATCCTAGTTACTCAGGAGGCTGAGATATGAGGATCGCAGTTCAAAGCCAGCCCAGTTAGGAAAGTCCATGAGACTCTTATCTCCAATGAGCCACCAGAAAACCAGAAGTGGTGTTGTGGCTCAAGTGGTAGAACACTCGTTCAAGGACAGGACCCAAGCCCTGAGTTCAAGCCTCAGGACCACCACCAACACCCTCAGAGGAGGGAGTCAGAGAGAACAGTGACTGGCAGAAAGGGGGCCACGCGGCTGTCAAAGGGCCACAGAGGAAGTGGCAACTTGCTTCTCATCAGAGAACTTGAGTGGAAAGAGCACTCGATCTGGTCCAAAGTCAACGGGCCGGCCTCCCCTCCATCCCTAAGCTTCTAGAACTAACACACTGCTTAACCTGCACTGCCAGTGGCCCGAGGAACCAATGAACAAGTGTAGACGCACAAGACACATTGTAATGTACGCCTGGCCTCAAATCCACACTCTCCCTGGTGTCCCAGGCCTTCGACACACCAGGCTCTTCCCCTCTTATGTACATCAATCTACCCTTCTTTTCCTGCCAAGAACATTTCTTCTGCCAGCTCTTCCCCAAGTCTTATTCAACTTCATCTCAACATGTAAGCCAACCTGCTCAGAAAGACCTGCTTAGAGCCTATCTTCCCCATCAGAAGTGGTGGTGGTGTTGATCTGGGCTCTGAAATACAATCTTAGGCAGTTTTGACACCTACTGGCTGTTTGCCCCTGGGTATCACCCAACCCACACCCATTAAAATAAGGATAATAACAGTATCCATAGGCTCATGCCTATAATCCCAGCTACTCAGGGGGGCTGAGATCTAAGGATCATGGTTTGAAGCCATTGTGGGCAGAAAAGTCTGTGAGACTCTCAACTCGAATTAACCAAACAAAAGCCAGACATGGAGATGAGGCTAATGGTAGAGCACCAGCCTCGAGCAGAAAAAGCTAAGGGATAGCGCCCCGAGTTCAAGTCCCAGTACCGGCACAAATAAAATAAAATAACATATCAAATAAAATCTCACAGAGTGGTGGTGTAAAAGAGAGATGACAGCATTAGATATTGGCGAGCAAAACCATTTGCCATAGAGGCCCAGTTCCTTTCTCAGGCTCGCTGCGGCCTGAAGTTGATTTGCTTGTATGTTTGTGTTCTATCCAACCTCTAGGCTTTCTCTCCTGGGATCTGTGCAAGGCAGTGCGCATGTCCTCCTCCTCCATTCTTGTGTATTAGGGGCATAGCCACCAGAGATGCTCAAGAAACAGGTCACCGCAGGAAGAACTCTGGGTATTTCCCACAAGTCTCAGCAGCAGCCCAGCCCCAAGACCGTGGAGTCAGGAGAGCGATGGAAGCTGCCCAGAGCAGAGCCCCGGTGAGACTGGTCTTGCGAGGCGTGTGTCCCACAGCCCTGCTTTGCATTTCATTCTCCTACCGAACGGCTTTCACTTATGTAATGAGACTTGAGTGAAATCCCATCCTGCGGGCGCTTCCCCTCCAGCCAGCCCAGAGTTAGAACACAAAGTGGAGGAGGAAAAGAGAGAAAGAGAGAGAGAGAGAGAGAGGCACTTCAAACCGCAGGCTTCTTCAGACAGAAAACTAACAAATGACTTGTTCTTTCCCCCCGAAGCAGGAAAGGACATGGAAGGATCCTGAAGTGGGGGTGTGTCCCATCGCGCTGCAGAATGAGGAAGGTTTGGAAGTCCCAGGGCAAGCAAGAGAGACCCAGCCCCCCCCCCAAGATTTTCCGTCTCTGCCTTTGTCACGCTGTGCAACTTCTGTCAAGTCATTGTATCTCTCTGAATCTCTTCAGTGACCTCATCTGAAAACCAAGAGGACTGAAATAAAGGAATAGGGGAAGGGGCCGGTACAAGTTCTGGTTTTACCTAGACACAGTCCCACTGTCATTATTAAGAAAAAAAAAATCTGTCATTCTCTAAGTGACCTGTATCGGATGATCAATTAGGAGATCAGCCTGATGCGGGTCTGAGATCCAGTTGTAACGTTTTGTTCTGCACGGACTCTAGTCCTCTCTTCTGGTCAATGCAATGTTCAGCTCCGTGTCCTGGAGTTCTGATCTCCAGAAGCAGGGTGACTTGGTTTCCCTTGCTCTCTGGTCTCTAGGAGGTTCTATTTTCCCTTCTCTTATTTTCCTGATGCTTCTGGATCATAGAATGGGAAAACTCAGGGAAACAACCAAAAAGGTGGTGATTAAAAAAAAGAAAGAAAGAAAGAAAAAGAAAAAAGACTGTACAGCGAAAGGATATTTTCTTCTGGGTCTCCATGGCTTCAGGAAACCAGGACTGCTGAGGCTATATTTGAGTAGGGAAGGCAATTCAGCGTCTTTCCAAGAACTCAGCAGAAAGGGGGGCCAGGAAGCGGGGAGAGGAATGGAGGGGGGAGGGTGCCTTCAGCTGCAGGTAAACACCGGTGTGACTCCAGATTCTGCCCCAGAAGGAAGTCCAGATCTCAGGGTGCTGCTGCTGGCAGAAGTCAGGTACTTCTAGCTGGGGAACGGTGGCTGTGGTTGGCACACAGAGGAAACCCCCCCCACTCCACCCCTACCCTACCCTACCCCACCCTACCCCCACCTCCACACCCTGGCTTCACCTCTCACACTCCTACTCCTGCTGGGTTTGCCCACCGGCACTGGCACCGCTGAGAGGTAGATCTCTAGAAGCTGCTGGTGGAGGAGGAAACAGCATAGACAGGGTTATTAAGAAGCAGTTAGCACCTCTCTCACACAAGCAAAAGTAAACAAACGGGAAAGAAAAAAAAAAACCAACAGGGGAAAAAAATAGTTGAGCCAAGAAAGGTTACCAGGCCTTTTCTTTTGGCTTGAGGCCCTGTATACCTTGGAATCAGCCTCATCCTCAAATGAATGTCAGCAGTGGTTCTACAACTGTTGAGCAAGGGTAATGTGCCAGTCAGTCACTGCAGAGATGGGCTGACAGTGTGGATTGTTCAGTCCTTACAGAGTCATCTGCAAGGTAGATGCCTTCTACACCCTAGAGATTGAGAAACTGAGAGAGCGAGAGAGAGGAAACCTTCAGAGTTTACCTCCTCTCCCTAAAGCAAGAGGGTAAATAAATCACAATGCATGCCCACAGAGCAATCCCACACAGATAAAAAAAAAAAAAACAGAATGAAAACACTCCATAATGTCCCATGCATTTTTAGTGAGCAAAAAACATAATTGTAGGTGCAGGAAAATATGTAGTACGTTACCTTTTGTGTAATAAGCTAAACCTGTGTATTTATTTACTTTGATTGTCCCAGTTCTGGGTTGAACTTAGAGCCTGTGTGCTGGCCCTGAGCTTTTTTGCTCAAAGCCAGCGCTCTATTACTTGAGCCACAACTCCACTTCTGGCTTTTCGGGTAGTTCAATGGAGATAAGAATCCCAACTTTCCTTCTTGGGCTGTCTTTGGACCGCGATCCTCATATCACAGCCTCCTGAATAGCTAGGATTACAGGCATGAGCCACCTGTGTCCACTTAATTTTTGTAAGGTCAGCTCCTGGATGGCTAGCAGACTCCACCCTCCTCGCAGCAAAGTCTCCACCCATTACCTGCGTTACCTAGGCAACTGGGACACCTGGAAGAGGTCACATCTGCATCCGCTGAGGTCACATCTGAATTTGATGTGGCCACACCTTTCCCGCCCATACCCTACATAAGGCCTAGCCCAGGCCCAGACACCCTCTTCCTCTCTTGCTTTTGCTCTTGCTGCTCTTTTCTTGCTCTCTCTGTTCTATTCTAGCTCTCTCTCTGTTCTTTTCTTGCTCTCTCTCTTTCCCAGCCACGTGGAGTGCCAACCTTGCCTGGTCCCAGCAGGTCTACCCCTTACCTGAATACCACGTGAGTGCTACTGTTCTTACCCCTCTCTCTGCTCTTTTCTGGCTCTTTTCTCTCTCTTTCCTCTCTTCCCAGCTCTCTCTCTCATTCCCAGGCCTTCCCCAGCCACATGGAGTGCCAACCTTGCCTGGTCTCAGCAGGTCTACTGAATAAACCTACCCCTTACCTGAATACCACGTGCGTGCTGGTGCTGTTCTTACTCAGCTACCTCTTTTTAAAAACCTAACAATTTTTGCTTTTAATGAGCATAAGCGCACAGAAAGTTTAGATACTAGAACTGATAGCAGTTTTAAGTGTGAGAGGGAAGGGGATGTAATGAAGAATGGAAGGAAGAGAAACATATACCTTTTGCGGGGGGGTGAGGGGGGGAGGGGCACTATAGATGGACTATGTAATCTATTCCAAAAATTAAGAAGTTAAAATGGTATTATATGGTACAAGGCAGGATTCTAACACAGGATTCTTCTAAAACAGGATTCTGTTTCTGGGGTCCACTCATGTGGCTGCGTTCTTGGCTTTTCCATAGGTTATCATTGCCCTGAATCACCGTGTCTTGCTGCTGGAAAAACTGGTTGGAGACCACTCAATTGTCCTCCTCACAACCACTCACCCTATTTCAGGAAATAGATGCAAAGGTGCAGGAATGTCAGGTGCTTCACTCTCGCTGACCCAGTAGGCTAATGGCAGGACGAGTCTCTAGCCACAGGTCTGACTACCATCTGGATTCTGGAGCTAGAGAGCAGTAAACATTTTCTATAAAGGGCTGGATAGGAAGCATTCAGGTCTCATGCACCATACTGTTTCTATTACAATTACCTTTCCCATTGTAACATAAGCAGCCATAAACAACATTTGAATGAATTGGTATTGCTATGTTCCAATAAAAGTTATTTATAGCCGGGCGCTGGTGGCTCACGCCTGTAATCCTAGCTACTCAGGAGGCTGAGATCTGAGGATCAGGAAAGACCGTGAGACTCCTATCTCCAATAAACCACCAGAAAACCGGAAGTGGCGCCGTAGCTCAAGTGGTAGAGTGCTCGCCTTGAGCTGAAGAGCTGAGGGACAGCGCCCAGGCCCAGAGTTCAAGCCCCACGACCGACAAAAAAAAAAAAAAAAAAAAGTTATTTATAACTGGGCCGGGGTGCTGGTGGATCACGCCTGTAATCCTATCTACTCAAGAGGCTGAGATCTGATGATTGTGGTTCAAAGTCAGCCCTGGAGAGAAAGTTAGAATCTTATCTCCAATGAAACTTCAGGAAACTAGAAGTGGCACTGTGGCTCAAAGTGGTAGAGCATTAGCCTTGAACAAAAGAGCTCAGGGATAGTGCCTAGGCCCAGAGTTCAAGCCCCACAACCAACAACAACAAATCACCAATTTTTTAAAATGTATAATATAGGGCTGGGAAGGTGGCTCAGTGGTAGAGCGCTTGCCTTGCATGCCAGAGGCCCTGGGTTCGATTCCTCAGCACCACATAAGCAAAAAAAAAAGAAAAAAAAAGAAAATGTATAATATATATGTACACATACGTGTTATATATTATATAGTATTCATATTACTTATATACTTGAATGTATATTAATGTTCTATTAATAAATATTAAAATATAAAAACATATCTTTGGGGTCTAAATGGCTTTGATTTGGCATCTATGAGACAATAGTGTATAAAGGCTAAGAATCACCTCTACTCCCAGAGAGGCCTTACTTGCAACATCCGGTCGTGTGGCCAACAGGAAGTTGTTAATGAATAAGCATTCAAATCATGAAGTGTTGAAACGCGATTGGGCTCCCATTAGTGGGGAGACAGCCGGCGTGTGCCGCCCTTCCCCCTCCCTCCGATTTGAAATGATCCAGGATATCTTTCACCACCCGCGAAGGAAGCCGTGATAAAGTCCCTTTCCAGAGCTGGTGTTTTCGAATGTTTCTAAATGAGTTCCCTTGATGGAGCTGAGCTACCAAACTGTCTCATCTCCACCTCACAATATGCTATGCCCCCTAAAAAAAAAAAAAGAATAAAACCATCTGCCCCAAGCTAAATGATGCTCTTACTTCTTCTCTGCTCTTTGAAATACTATGCAACTTTCCAGGATTCGTAGAATGTCTATTCCTTATCTTCTCGATTGGTTCCAGATGAAAATATGTTTTCTTTCATCAACTCATGATGTGTGTGTGTGTGTGTGTGTGTGTGTGTGTGTGTGTGTGTGTGTATCACATTTTATCATCAAGCCGTTGATGAGAACGTCTGGTTCATAATTGGCTCAGGCCTATTTCACCCACGTGGACTGATAAGTCAATTCTTCCTCCCTTGTAACTTCCTCAGAGAAAGAGCTCCAGCCACCTGCTGCTTACAGCAATCTCTTGGCCCTGAAGTCTCAAAGTCTCTAGGAACTCCTCTGACGCCCGCCCCTGCCTGTAGATTCAGAAGAGGTAAGGAGAGGAAAGTACCACTGAGCCCAGAGAAGGAGGATGCTGGAAAGACACTCCGGTTGAAACGAGAATTCCATCATGGGCTCTGTCTTAGAAGTCAGAAGAGAAAGGTAGAGGGGAGGGGAAATCAGATTTGAGCCCGGCTTTAAAACCTGACAGCAGAGGAAGAAAGACCAGAACCACAGGCAAGTTTCTAATTTTTTTTTTTTTTTTTTTGCATGGGGACAGCATTTGGTGCTTTATAAAGTCCCCGGTCTTGGCAGGGACAGTCCCCAAGTAGGTAGTGGGGTGTTATGCTCTGCACTAGGGAAAGACCTGCAAGGTGTAGGGGTTGGCTTGGTGCCTTCCCCGCCAGAATTCCATGACACTGGTGATTGGTTCCCAGGCTCGGCTCTTCTTTCTTTCCTTCTGGCTACAGCTCACTGAATGCACCTACCGCAGTGTCTCATTTCCAGATGTGCTGAGGCTGGGTAGGAGTAGGGAAGCCATTAGCGCCAGCTCTGATTGCTGGGCACATGCACAGTCAGTATCCAGACCCAACTTCCCATCATCCCAGCCATCCTGAAGTGTTCTCCCCACCCACTCGGTCACAACCAACGTCCTCGATGAGATCACACACAGGGAGGGCTTTGCTGTCAGGAGGGCTCTCGTTTGAATTTTGACTCCCTCTTGGATTGTCATCCTAGCTACTCAGGAAGCTGAGATCTGAGGATTGTGGTTTACAGCCAGCCTGGGCAGGAAAGTCCATGAGACTTTTATCTCCAGTGAACCACCAGAAAACTGGAGAAGGTTTAATTAATTAATTAAAGTAGTTTGTTGGCGATCAGAGTCTCATGGACTTTCCTGACCAAGTTGGCTTCACACTGTGATCCTCAGATCTCAGCCTCCTGAGTTAGTTAGGATTACTGGCATGAGCCACCAGTACCCAGCAATGTTTTCCTTTTCTTAATGTTTACTTCTTTTCCTATTGTTATCAGCTCAGGAAGGGTACTTAGGCTTCTGAGAGAAATCCATGCCCTGGTTTTGGTTTTGAACCTGGTTTCACTCGGGCCAGGGTCCCTGATGAGCAATTGTTTGAGGATCAGCGCTTTGGGCTGCATTGGGTCAGTGGAGGCTCATGCCTTCTCTGAGCAGTTTCTGATGGCTCTGTGGAAAGAGACCTAAGCCCTCACCTGGCTTCACAGGGCCTGGTCCAGCTGCACACACCTGTCCACACCTATCCACCACATCCTGGACCACACCATCCTCAGCTCCCTCAGACCCCTGAAGCATTTTTTTCTCCTTTGCTCCATGTACTGTGAAATGCCACACACTCTGTTCCCTCTCCTACAAACTCTGCTCCTTGCCCTTTTTCCTGTGTTAATCCCTCCTTATCTTTCTTCTCCTGGAACAAAGGCTGCTTCTCTTGCGCTGTTTTTCCTAGACCACTCTCATGGCTCTTAGAAGCTTCTGGACCCCTACCCCCACCCCACTCTGTGGCCCTCTCCCTCATGGAACCTGGCCTCTTTCTGATGGTACTTCATAGTCAACGTGACTCAATTGAATGCCGGATTCCATCACTAGACTCCAAGGACAGTGCTCAAGGTCAGAGAAAAACCAAGGCATAGCCAGGACCTGGCACGCAGTAGGTTCACAACTCAAAGTCCTTAATGGAGGGAATGAGTGGGAGTGGCTACAAGGAAGAAGTGAGCAGATGGCTTTAATTAACTGATTCAGTTAATCATAAATAAATCAATTAATTTGTCGAGCCATGCAAGTCTCTGAAAGGCTGTTAGAAAGGCAAATATCACTCTAAATCCTGCTCCATTTCCTTTAACTACAAGACTAAAGAGTCGGAATAAATCTTGGCCTTGAAAGGTAATGAAGTCACCCTTTAAAATCTGGTTGCTCCTTTCTACTTGGCTTATTTTTTTTTCTTCTTCTTCAAAATAATTTCCTGATAAGCCATACATAATGGTCTTAAAATAAGTTCCTGACCTTGCTGGGTGGCTACCAGCTGCTGCTGGGTGGGTGTCTCTTCATCTCTGCGGGTGGCTGACTCTCGTGTGTGTGTGGACTCTAGGCTGGTGGTGTGAGCCCTTTGAAAGCCAGGTCCTATTTATTACCCATTATTTTCAGTCTTATTAATAATAAGGAGCAGGCTGAGTGCCAGAGATAATGGAGTCGATTTGCTGCAGGGCTTGGAGGCTGGAGGCCACAGAACAAAATGAAAAGCAATGAGATTGGGTGAAGGACTATTTAAGAAAGGAGGAGATATGGGAAAGAAAAGAGCAGAGACCAAAAAGATGGGTGGGGTGCAGGTGCGGGGGGGGGAGAGTGGGGGTGGGGATGAATTGGGGGGGCTGGATATTGGCTGTTGGTTTCCAAGCAGGGTAAGGTGACCTGAACAAAATCACTCTATGGGCCAAGTTCTTAGAAGCTACCGAATGGATGGAGGAAACAAACAAACACAACAACAAAAACACAACACCAACCATCAGCCCTGATTAACTCTCCATGGAGCTGCACAGGAAAGATACCTAGTGTCCTCTAGGTGACCTTGGCTGGCCAATGACCCTCTGTGGTGCTGGGAATGGGGAAGGGGGTGCAACTAATGGAGGGGGAGAGAAAAGCACAGAGGAGCTGCCCAACACCCATTGGTGGCTCACGCCTGTAATCCTCATTTCTCAGGAGGCTGAGATCTGAGGATCATGGTTCAAAGCCAGCTTGCCTAAGGGTGCACTGGAAACCTCGGGAAAGCTGCTTGGTTGTTCTGGAACAATACAGGAAATATGGAGTTGATTCCGTTTTTAAGCTTCCTGGGGGAGTTATTACTTACAGCAAATTCTGCAACCCTGAATGAGCTCCCTAAACCCTAGGATCGTATCCATTTCACAGACAGGAAGAACCAGACTGACTGAGAAAGGTGAAGTACTGTGCCCGAGGTTGCAAGGTAGATAACTGGCAGAACTGGGAGTCAAACACACAACTTTCGAAGCCATCGCCAGGCTTCTCTTGTCTTCTGGGTTTTGAAGGCGAGCAAGCAGATGTTGCCAATACTTCTAGAAGGAAACGAGTCCGTTCTCTGGCAGGTAAGAGGAGTGCTTTAAGGGGTAGAGTTGGGGTCCCATGTGTGAGCCATTCCCTCAGACCTCTCTGGGTTTCTAGTTAGTTGGATCACTAAGCATCCTTGTTGCTCGGCACATAGTAGGCCCTACGTAGCAGTGAAAAATGGACAGCCAAATAGGGTGGGTGGGTGGGTGGCCTGCAGTCCAGTTCATGCTTTTACTCTATATCAAAGGAAACCACTAGAGGGAGATATTGGACCAGAGAAAGGCTGATGTTACCTTTCATAGGACTGCAGAAAATAGGTGTGTATTGAAACCAACAGGGGAGGGTCTAATTCACCCAGCAATTAAAATCAACCAGGGAACTCTGGTCTGGCCTTGCAAGCGGATGGAAGCCTTTTTAGCCATGGTGAACCTGCTGGGCCCCACCCTGGATCTTTCTAGATGCAAAACCAACAGATGAAGGGGAGAGCATGAGAAGCCTTTGTTAGGACCTGAAAAGTGGGTGTTTGTAGCTCCCAGGAGGCTTTTACACACACACACACATATGTATATATATGACATTTTGTTAGCTTTGCAGACTTTTTTAAACATTGTTGGGAGTTAATGTTTCGAGAAATGGTATTATGATGAAGTTTCATGCTGAATTAATTTTCCATAAATAAAAGCACACACAGATGATTTTTCCTGCCCTGTCTCAGGGGTGCTGATCTCAGTGAATGAACACGGGCTCCCCTTTCTCCACTCTCTACCCCTGCAGCTCTCCGCAGGCCCCATGGTAAGGCCAACTTGGGTTTGGATCTGCAAGATGTCCCCATGGCCTGCCTTTTACCCCAAGCTCACACAGATTCCCCCCAATGCAGACCCTTCAATGCATGCTGTAAGGATTCTGTGTTGCTGTGTCCTCTCTGCTCGGAGCTGAGGGCTTCGTATGGAGATGGAGATGGAGGTGGAGATTGCCTATGGAGTCCATTTCAGTCAAGGAGGAGGAGGGAGAAACCTCTTAGTACCTGTGGCTCTGAGGAGGATCTCTCTCAGTCAGGCCCAACATCCCCCCCCCACCACCTTGGGTCTAGCTTTCCTCCACCAAGAATGTGGGTGGGGCCAGCAGGGAACAAAACGGCTGCATGTGTGCCACGCCCCCTCTCCCTCCCTCCCTCCCTCCCTGGGCGCTAGGGTACGGTCAAGTTTCTCCCCTGCATTCGTTGACATTTCATAATGTCTCTGATTAAACAGTAGCAGAACAGGTGGTAAGCTTGGAAACCAGCCAGTAAGTCCCATCCCATCTGCCCCCTGGGGCTCGAAGCCATTGGGTTCCTCTCTCCCTGCCCTTCTTCTATCAGCCAGAGAAGGTGGCTGTTCACTGGTGAGGCTCTGAGGTTCTGGGTGGCCTCTCAGGGCTGGGCTGCGGACCCCCTAGAACCAGACCACCAGGCCAGAACCTCCTTCTGCCCTCCTCCTATGTCCAGCCTCGTCCGCATGTGAGGCCTACCCCTCACCCACGTGTCTCGTTGATTCTGGAGATGCAGCCCTGGTTGATTCCTCGGGAGCCTAATTATCCAGCCTGTGTTCTCCTGTCTGAGAAACCTCTGGGACCAGGGGTGGGATCGAACCTCAGATCTCCTGGGCCCTCTTCCTTTCTGGAGATCTGAGGGCGTTTAAATCGGATTTGGAGGCTGGTGAGTCATGGGATGTCTTCCAGCTGAGTCAGCCGAAGGGAAGGGCAGCAAAGCGCTCCAGGCAGAGCCAACACCTGCCTCATCCGTGTGTGTGTGTGTGTGTGTGTGTGTGTGTGAGAGAGAGAGAGAGAGACAGACAGACAGACAGACAGACAGACAGACAGAGACACACAGACACACAGAGACACACCAGTGATCTAGAGCCCTTTACTGACCTGAGAGTGCACAACACCTATTTTTTTAGTAATAGCAGTCCAGTTTTTGCTGTTTTTTTTTAATTTTGTATTTTTTTCCGAGGTAGAATCCCTTGAACTCGATTTCTCCCCTTCCCCTCTGCTGCTTTTGGACTGTGATCCTCTGGCTCTCAGAATCCTTGATCGTTTGGATTCCAGGAGTGAGCCATTGGTAGGTTTATTCTATGATTTTTTTTAAAGTAGCACTCAGGTAAACTGAGGCACGGTGAGCAAAGAGGAGAAGCTTCAAGGTCATATAGTTAGGGATAGGGCGAACAGGTGCATTGGGCCTTGCGGTCAAAGCCTCCCTCTTCAATGTGCTAGCTTGCTAGCTCCAGCAAGCCAGTCGCCCTGTTTGTGCCTTGGTTTTCTCAGGGGTAAAGATGGCTTTCCCTTCAGAGAGCAGGAGAGAGGGCTACAGCAGGTATTTCACGATGGGTGCATGGGAAAGAGCTACAGACTGGCTGCACTGGTGTTTTCGTTTGACTGTTCTGTTCAGCGCTGCTGCCAAGCCCACATCCACGCAAGTCTCTTCACCAATCCCCAGAAAGGGGGACACACAGCAGCGCCCCCAGGCCTGGCCACGGCCCCTCAGTGGGCAGGATTTTGAGGCCTCTCCCGTCCCTGTGTCTGCCCATTGGGCCTCCAGGTGTGAGGCTGCAGCGTAGCTCCTCTTGCTTTATGTATGATCCCACCCTAGGGGTCCACCCAAAGCCTCCTCACCCTGTTGACCCATCCTGAGCTGGCGGTGGGAATCCTGAGTGTCTTCATCCTGAGTGTGAGCCTCTAGATGCCGTCCTCCTCGTTTAGGGAGGAGACATCAACCCTCGTCCTACAGAACTGCTCCGTCCCTTCTCTCTTTGCTCCCTGTAGTACCTGCCTAGGGTAGCTCTCCTGGGTCCTTTCTTATCCTCTCCCTTCTTCCTCAGGTAGCTTTCTGGAACTGGTACTAGACAGAGTCTAGGACCATCCGGTGGTGCCTGGGAGGAAGGTGGGGGGGGAGCAGAGCACAGGGGCTTGTGATGTGGTGGGGTACCTGTGCTCACCGGAGATCATGCTGCGTGTAGCTCTCTTTGCTGCTTGGATGTGGTCTAGTCTTTGATCGTTTCCTGAATAGGACAGAGCTCCAGACAGAGGACAGAGTGAAGGATAGGGATCACAAGTCTGAGAGACACTGGCAGAAGGAATCGGGCTTCTAGAAAATGGCGGCGAAATGATATTTTTGTCTCTGAAGTGGCTACGTTACTTATTACAGTGTGGTAATATTACATAGAGAACTTTCTTGGGGTGTTACATGATGACAGTGGAACAGTTTCAGAACTTGGGGTCATCCTTCAGAGCTACCTGGGGGTAGATTTTCACCAGGGGAGTCTTAACTTGGGGGACAGAACATAGACAGCCATGTGGTGAGCGTGGTCACAGGGACATTTGTATGTCTGTCGTGTGATCTGCGTAGCTCCTGAGCAGTCAACAGCAAAGGATGGATGGGGCTGGCTCAAGCAACTTCTAGATGCTCTGTTACCTCCGTCTTGATTCCTCCAAACCTTGTCTAATTGATCTCCAGCCAGCCCTCTCCCCAACTTCCTCCCCAACACCTTTCTTTGAGTAAGTTCCTCCTCACTCCAGTATACTGTTTGTGCAATAAATCCATTCTTATTTACCTAATGAGTAAGCTATTGAAGCTCAAAGTGAATCACTGTCCCCCTCTCCCCCTTCCTTCTGCTTTCTTTTATGCCTGTTTCTCCCTTGAGGGAATGAATACAGACTGCAGGCTGAATTTTTTTTTTTTTTAAAGAAAATGAAGTAAAATAAAGAGAAAGGCCCAGGGGAATAAGGAAATGCCAGAATTAAAAAGCACTTGAGAAATGTTCTCCTTCCCTCCTCCCTTCTCCCCCCCCCCCACCAACCCCAGGCAATTACAGAAACTAGCTCAATCCAATCTAAGCCAATTAGAATACTTGATCTTTAGAAACACAGTTGAAGGAAGCCAAGGTAGAAACAGTAGATCCAGAAACAGGTTTGTGTCATGAGTCCAAAGCAAGGGGGAGGGGTGTACTGTCAGCTTTTTTGCTGATGTGACACAGTAGGGAATGTATTCTTGGAGTCAGCAGGTACAGAAAGCTTTTGCCCCTGCCGGCCCGAGTAGGCAGAGGATGGAGTAGTCACTGGGGTCGGGAGGAAGTAGGGGTGTCTATATGTTCCCAGTGTCTGCACATGGTCCTTCTTTGAGAGGTCTTGGATCAGTGAATCTCTCAGAATTCTGATTGGGCAAAAAAAGTGGGGGTGGGTGGGAGGAGTAATAGCCAGGTGCTGGTGGCTCCTGCTTGTAATCCTAGCTGAGATCTGAGGATTGCAGTTTGAAGCCAGCCAAGGCAGGAAAGTCCATGAGACTCTTATCTCCAATAAACCACCAAGAAGCTGGAAGAAATGGAGCAGTGGTTCAAATGCTACAGTGCTAGCTGTGAGCACAAAAGCTCGTGGATAGCACCCAGGCCCTGAGTTCAAGACTCAGGACTAGCACTAAAAAGAAAAAATGAGGGGGGGAGACTACTAAGCGAATGAATATTCACGATGGAATGCGTGGGAAATCTGAAGGGCAGGGTGCCTTGAAAGCCCCTGCAATGACCGTTCATTCCAACATGCCAAGTTTACGTCACAAGCCAACCCCAAGTGCACTCAATTCTGCAAGGCCTTTTTCTCCTGCCTGAGGGGTCCAGTGGCATGGGTGGCACTCCTTCCCTCGGGGTCTGTTCCAGATCCTTCCCTTTTCCTTTGGTCTAGAAGCTTCTGCTTCATTTCCTCACAGACACTCGGATAGTCAGGTCAGCTCTCCTACTCCAGGGTGAGCTGAGACAAGTCAGATTCTGCCCAGAAACTTGCCCCTTAAAGCCACAGATACCACAAGTCTACCCTTCCCCCTCCATGCTTTCTTTTCCCCTTAAGTGACAGAGAGAGACAGAGGGTGGGGGGAGGGGAGAATGTGGGGTGGTGGCTCACACCTGTAATCCTAGCTACTCAGGAGGCTGAGATCTGAGGATCATAGTTCGTAGCCAGCCAGGGCAGGAAAGGCCACAAGGCTTTTATCTCCAATGAACCACCAGAAAACCGGAAGTGGTGCTGTGGCACTAGCCTTGAACAAAAGAGCTCAGGGACAGAGCCCAAGCCCTAGGTTCAAGCCCCATGACCAACGAGAGGGAGGGAGGGAGAGAGAGGGGGGAGAGGGAGGGAGAAAGAGGGAGAGAGAACAGGTATGCTGAGATAGCTGGAAGAAGGTTCCAGAGTTCTTCTCAAGCTATTGCCAGTGATGTCTTGGAAGCTGCTTAGGTTTGAATCTCAGCTTGGCCACTGCTTCACTGTGTGGCCTAATGTAAGCTACTGAGTCTCACTGTGACTTAGTCTTCTGATCTTCTCAATGGGAAGATTTGATGAGTTAAAGCCGTGCAAATAATTTCCAAACCCGTGCCCAACAGGAGGTGAGTACCCAGTGAATTTCATCAGGTTTCAACTATCCAAGCAACTTGTGAAGAACAAAAACAACAGACAGAATTAGACTTCTTTAAACAAAGGAGGAAAGCATGAGGAGGCAGAGAGTATATGTATGCATCCTGCGGTTTCTCATAGCGACTGCCTCTGCCCCTCCCTCCCCGCCCCTGGGTATGGAGACCAAGGTGTTTGAGGTCTATCTAAAGACACGTGTGAACCGAGTGACTGTTTTCATCTTTTTTTTTTTTTCAAGAAAATTCAGAGGCTATTGGCCATTATGTAGCATTCATTCTCTTTTCCTTTTCTGGGAAAGTTCATGAGTTCTTGGCTCCACAGAAGCTTTGTTTTCTATAGCTTCTCACAAGGAAATTAAATTTTTCAAGTCTGGCACAAGAGTTTAGTTATCACTAATAAAATCATTGGTAACTGTCATTATAGGTCTGAGGAAGCTGGATGGGAGGGTAGAATTGAATATCAAGGAAAAAAATCCCTTCTCTGTCCTCTGTTCATACACGGGGATACCAACTCATACACACGCACAACTATGCACACCCATGTGCCCACAGAGAGCTTTCCCAGGGCTGAAATTGTGTCCTGAGTGGGATTTAAAAGAAAAAAAACAAACAACTCAATCCATCTATCATTCCTGACCCCTTGTGAAGAACTTTCCAGAAGAGACTACATTTCTCACCTTATTGGTCACAGTCATACCAAGATGGCCAACTAACCCTATCTGCCAAAGAAGCTGGGTGGTTGGGTTTTTTTTTGGGTCAGTTGTGGGGCTTGAACTTGGGGCCTGGGTGCTGTCTCTGAGCTCTTCTGCTCAAGGCTAGCGCTCTACCACTTTGAGCTCCACTGCCAGGTTTCTGATGATTCATGGGAGATAAGAGTCTCACAAACTTTCCTACCTGGGCTGGCTTTGAACCACGATCCTCGGATCTCAGCCTCCTGAATAGCTAGGATTATAGGCGTGAGCCACCGGTGCCCAGCTATGTTGGGTATTTTAACCAAACATATTGTTTTGTCTAATGAAAGTCAGGCAGGTGGCGTGGGCAAGCTGTGTCTGTCAGTCTCCCACTGAGAGGGTTCTCAAATAAGGCCCGCCATGCCATAATATTTATTAGCTAAGACTCCAGCGTCCTCTTGGAGGCTTCCCCAGTAAGATGACACAAGTGGAGACACAGTCTCCCCTGTGTTCTGGGACGCCCTCTCCCCCCAGCCTCCACCTGAGTCTGCATCTGGCTCACCACCAGCCCATCTCGTCTCTCCATGCACATTTCCACACCAGCTGCAGTTCCCAGGGATGTCACCTGCGGTTCCCAACATCTGGGGCATGATGGCTCTATCACTCACACGTAATTGAAACTGCGTTTCCTAACCACGAAGGGGTTTGCATCTGCCTGTCCTCCCAAACTGGTCATAGAAACATCACGTCGTGATGACAGGTTGATGGTGGAGGTCTAGGAGGACTAGAACACAGGACACTCGGAGGCGGCAGCCTTTGTGTGGCTGGTGGAAGGGTGGGCACGTGTTCACACACGGGCCCTGGAGGGAGACCTGTTGGTTTTTCACCACGGAGCCAGCCCACGTGTCACCCAGTAAATGTGTACTGCGGTGGTCCTCAGAGCAAGGGAGAGAAAAAGCAAGGCTTAGAATGTTCTCTGGACTGGAAGATTCATTCATTCATCCACTCCTCTCTTCACTCATGTATTAACTCGCTCCATTCATTCATTCCCTCATGTAGCTCCTCACTTAATCGTTCACACTCGTCCACCAGTGGGCCGCACCGTGTGCTGGGCACAGTTCTGAGCCCTTGCCCCTGCTGCGGTGACACTTCCCCCCATTCTCTCAATATTGGGGTCACTTCCTTTACCCGACCTGGCCACGTGATCCCTCGGGGGAATCCTGTCATGTAATTGTGAAAGAAGAACACGAAGCAGGACTGCCATGGGCAGGAAAGCCCCCGTACTCCTCAGCCCCACGCAAGCCAATGCCTGGAGGTCCCCAAGCACCCACCAGCACCTCCGCTCCGCCCAAGCCAGAGCGAAGGGAAAGGCTCGTCTTCACGTTTGATCTCAACACAGATGAATCAGCGAGCACTTTTCCATCACTGTAGGTTTAGCACTGTGCGGGCATCGGCAACAGGACCCAGGCCATGCCAGGCACGAGACAGCCCGTACCCCAACCCCAGGTGTGTAAGAGGAAGAGACGAGAAGAGCGTGGTTCAAGGATAGTCTGGGCAGAAGTTGGTGAGACCCCATGTCAAAAGTAAACTGAAAGTTGGGCTCTGGTGGCTCAGAGCTGTAATCCTAGGGGCTACTCAGGAGGCTGAGATCTGAGAATGGCAGTTCAAAGCCAGCCCAGGCAAGGCAAGAAAGTCTGGGAGACTCTTATCTCCAATAAACTACCAGAATAAAAATAAAAGCCAGAAGTAGAGCTGGGATGTGGTTTGAGGGGACACAGGCATCGTCTTTTGTGTCTGTGAACAAAAGCTAAGGGAGATACAGCAAATAGGTTTCAGGGTCCATGGAGCCAGAGAGAAGCTGAGTCCTGGGAAGCCAGCCTCCCTTTAGTCAGACTTTGGGACAAGAGCTGTTACTGTAAGGTCCGCTCCTGGATGGCGAGCAGACTCCACCCTCCTCGCAGCAAAGTCTCCACCCAGTACCTGCGTTACCTAGGCAACTGGCACACCTGGAAGAGGTCACATCTGCATCCGCTGAGGTCCATCCGAATTGGATGTGGCCACACCTTTCTCCGCCCATACCCTAGATAAGGCCTAGACCATGCCCAGACACTCTCTTTTTTCTAGCTGTCTTCTCTTTCCCAGCTCTCTCTCCCAGCTCTCTCCTTCTCAGCTCTCTCTCTTTCCCAGCTCTCCCAGCTCTCTTCCTCAGGCCTTTCCCCGCCACGTGGAGGGCCAACATGGCCTGGTGCCAGCCGGAACGATGAATAAACCTATCCCTTACTTGAATACCACATGCATGGTGCTGTTCTTACTCGGCTACCTCTTTTTAAAAAACCTAACAGTTAGCACCTTCAAAGTGGGGATGACCAGGGGAGAGGGCAGATCAGGAGAAAGACGGTTCACCTCACTGAGGATGAGGGGGAGAGGGGTGGCTGGGGATGCACAGGCTTCTTAGGATGTCAAGAGGGTGGGAAAAGCCTTCGGAGATCTCAGCTGCTTTCCTGGGGAGACAAGCAGGGGCAGGCAGAGGGGGAGACCTCTCAATTCAGTTAAGTAAATCACACACACACACACAAACAAACCCCCCCCTTAACAGCAGCAGGGCCAGGAGTGACTGCTGGAGGCCCTTTATTCTCTAGCCACAAGCAAGAAGAGGGAAGAATGGTGGGAGGGGGAAAAAAAAAGATAGGAACAGAACTCAGGGGTTGGTGCAACGATGAAGACAGTGAAAAAAGTCCACTGGTTGCCAGGGATTGGCAGGGGAGGACTCATAGGCCAGGGTGAGCAGAATGAGCCCTACAATAAACCATGGGGTTGGGGTGTAGGGGGCTTGGCAGGTCTGGGCAGCTCCATCAATGGTAATGGATGTATCACTCGTGGGATCGTGGACAATTCAGGAGGCTGTAGGTATGTGGGGCTAGAGAAATAGATGGGTATCTCGGTACCTTTTAATTTGTCTGTATACCTCAAAAGGCTGTAAAAACATTAGGTCTTTAAACAGCAACATTAAGCACAATAATCACCTTCCCCATCCCATTCATACCTACTCTATGGAGAGCAGTGGAAATCCATCTTGTCTTTTCTTGACATCGAAGAAATTCTACCCAATTCCTTTCCAGCTGCACGGGGTTGCTGAGAAATCGAAAGGGCGAAATCCTCAGTGCAGAGGATCAGCTCCTGGAAACTGGCTCTGCCCACTTCCAAATCAGATCAATTAAACGGTGATCATTCACTTTCCCAGCAGCCGCAGGGCCGCAATCCAAGATTCCTTTAAGCGGTAATTCCCTGGGACATTGAAGAATTTGCATATAGATCCCAAGCTTTTGCCGCAGCCTGTGGGGGAGGTAGGAATCCTCTCCTCTCCCCACTCCCATACTTCAGAGCCCTTGTCCCTTGTACGTTATAGATCTGGGAGGAGAAAGAACAAAGATGAAGTATCTTTGAAACCATGTAAGTCAATGAGAAAACAGAATGGATCTACCAAATCCAATGCATATATACAGCCTGGTATAGCGGTATCAAATAGCAGACATTGCAAAGGCCTAATACACACTCCTACCTGCTGAAACAGGTTTATTTAAACAAACTCACCTAGTGGTGAGAGGTAAATATTATTCTTATTTTACAGATAAGTAAACCGAAGCCCAGAAGGCGGGGGGGGGGGAGGAATCTTGTTAAAGGTCACAGACATTTAGAAGTCCATATGGCTTCATACCCCAACAGATCTCAATCTCTCTTTCTCTCACTTTTTTTTTCTCTTTCTGGTCTGAAGCACAAGAGTTAATCGGTATTCATTCCTCTGTTTGAAAAATGTTCTTTAAAAAGGACACTGTTTTTGGATGGAGTGAATTAGAGAGTAAACACGAGTCTCACTGTTAAGTTTATTTTCACGGAGGGCACACACGCCTCCAACGATAATTCATCCAGGATGTGAGCTGGAACTCATTAGAAGGCACTAGGCCTAGGGGAAAAGATAAAACCACGATTACAGACATCTGAGCCCTTTAGGACAATTTATTATCTTGGATTTCATTTTTAATAGGAGATGCTCATTCACACAAGAAGTCCCCCGGGCAAGCAAATAGTGTCCAATGACTGTAACAGGGCTCAAGAGTTTCCAAGCAGGCTTGTGCTCCTGGGTTGGCCTAAGGACCCAGGCCTAAGGTCTGCGTAGAGGTGTCTGGCTCAGGCCTTACAGGAGGACCGTCTCTTACTGTAACAAAAAGGTGGCTCTGAGTGATCCCTTATATTCTAGCTAAGTTTTTCCTCAAGGGTTTATTCTTTCCCGCCAATGGACATAGTGAAGGCTTATCCAGGTATAGTGGATTGTGTCTTTAATCACAGCTAGTAGGGAAACAGAGATCAAGAAAATGCTGGAGGCATAATAGATGATAGAGCCACCTGATCTTGACCTTCAGCTTCCAACACTTGAGCTCTATTAACATCTTTTCTTTATAGAGTACCCAGCATCAGGTGTTTCATGATAGCAAAAACCAAAATACATTCCACCATGTTTACCAAGAACATGGGAATAGTTACAATCTTACCTCATGGGGTAACAGTCAGGATGAAGTGTCATGAACCAAAATGCTTAGCATAGACAGTTCCCGGTTCATGGTAATAGCTCACCAAGTAAATTGGGTTTGTTTAGTTTTGAGAAGTGAATAAGAATGGGAAGTTAATTATTGCCTTCAACTATATGAAAAAAAACTTGAACAATTCAGTTAAGTTTGGAGAATATCAAGCCTCTACAAAGCCAGACTAGAAACTTTGTGTTCTTAAGTCTATGTTACCCTGGAAGAGAATCTAATTTGCAAGAGAATTTAACTCCACATACAAGTAACTTTGATGGTCACACTGAGCGTACAGTTTCAGAAATAAATCAGCAGCCATTAGTTGTGTAAGGAATTCAGGATGTGTAAGCGAGAATTGCTACGTGACCATTGTGCCAGCTGTGGCTTGCCTAGTCTCCTGCCAGAGTTTAGGTTGAAGCTGGTCTTGTACTAGCTCTAGAACCCATTGGCTTTGAGTGAAGTTGAGAGTTGGGATGCTTCTCTAGGATGGCTATCTGAGAAAAAGAAATCGTGTGTTGCATACCACAGCTCGCTACACAGGATTCCTATGGCAGCTATCGATGGCAGAACAAAGCACGAGAACCTCCCTCAACTTTCATCCAGGGCGCCCCTGTCAGTGCTCACCTGTGCTGCTTTAATGAAAACAAACTCTCTGTGTCCCTTAGTGGTCAGTGGCTGAGGCTACAAGCCAGGTAACCAGTTCAGATCTCAATTCTGTCCCTGCTCTGGCTGAGGACCAGAGCGAAGCAGACGTGACTGATTCTTGACTACAAATAACAGAAGCCAAACTCCAAGGGTCTGACAAGAAGAGAAAATTATTAGCCTTTTTTTATATCTAAGATGTGCACACAAACACATTTTTCTATTTTTTATTAACATATGTTAATTGTAGAGAGGGTTTTCGTTGTGATAACTCCATACACACATATAATGTATGGTGAGCAGATTCACGTTCTATTTCTCTTTCTTGCACCCTCTTGCCTCGTAGAAACACTTTTAACAGGTTTCCATGATTCTATTTTTATGCATACATATGGAGTATTTTCATTATAGCTGCCCCTCCCTGTGCTTTCATTGTCCCCATCCTACTGGCCCCCATCTCCAAGAATCTCCCCTTTCCCCAGTTTGGTACTCTTGTCATTCTGTTTTTCTTTTTCTTTTTGTTTTGTTTTTAGGTCTCAATTGTGCATCAGAGAGAGAACACATGCTATTCAACTTTCTTAGTCTGCTTATTTCACAGAACATGATGATCTCTGGTTCCATCCATTTTCCAGCACATGACATCAATTTCATTCTCTTTCTTGCTGATCAATACTCCATTGTGTATAGAAATGACATTTTCTTCATTTGTTCTTCAGCTGATGGATGCCTGGGCTGATTCCATAGCTTGTCTATTGCTAAAATCATGGATGTGCAGGTGTCTCTACTGCCTGCCAGGAGTAGTATAGCAGGATTATATTGTAGTTCTATTTGAGACATTTCTGATCTGTGCTACGTTGTGCAACTGTTGGTGGTTAAGCATTACCTGTCTTTTGCATGAAACCTGCAGAGGGATGGTGCTGTGTTGGAAATCAGCCCCAGAGAGTCCATAGGGGCAGCCTCGTGGGGGAACACAGCATCCTGATGCTCTTCAGGGCAGGGAGGTCAGCTCTATGTGGAGGAACTTGAACCTGACACCTCTTGGTGATATCCAGAAGCATTAGATTCCCGGTGCAGTAAGACTTAGGAATACCTTGACTAGTGGCTAGATCCCATACACATTGATTAAAAGTGTAGAATTATTTCTCTTAAAAACCACATTTATTTACTGCATCTACTTACTTATATCAATGCATCAGAGTGATGGCACATGGAACACAAAATTGTGGGTAAACGTTAAGTCTAAATGCAGTTTCTCACTTAGCCTCATGCATCTTATACCTGAGGGCATCATAGATGAGGACAAATGTAGGATATTGTACTAGAAGAAGGCCAAGGAAGACAGTGTTGGGGCTGGCATTTAGGCAGCTCAAAGTCTCTATAGGGGCAGTTTCTCTCCCACTTTCCACACTGGCATCCTTAGTCTGCTGGTACTCTTCCATAGCAGTTCTTGTAGATCAGATGGTGGTCGAGGAACAAGGTGTTACCTACAGGTAACAATAGTAGTCTCTGTCATTGTAGGTCCTTTTGGTCAGTCAGAATTCTGTTCTCACTGTCTCGAATCATGTCTCAGGAACATAAAGAAGGCCAGTGGGGACAGGATTGCCGTTGGCTGAGGCCAACTATAGAGGACCACACAATGACTCGGGTATGGAGAAGAAGGTGTTACTGGATTTGTAGCAGGGAAGAAATATGGCTCCCCAGAGAGGTTGGTGTTATAATCCCTGGAATCTGGAATACGTTAGCTTCCTCAGAAGAGAGGAATTCAGGTTGCAAATCAGATGAATCAGAATAAGAAGATTATCTGGCTAGACCCTGAGGACCACAAGGACCTTTAAAAGGGAGAGATGGAGTCAGAAGACGGGGCTCAAAGATTTCAGGAAGAACTGGATGAGAAAACACTGGGACGCCTTTAAAATTTCCTCACTTTGCTTTAGCACCTGGCAAGACCATGCTACTCGGCCCTCTTCTGACCATATTGACATGGAGTCAAGGCCTGAGTTCCCCTCTCCCTCCCCCGCTTCCAGGATTTAAAAATCTCTGCATCTCACTCCGTTTGCTATGTGAGTCATTGTGATCCTGGGGACTGGGCCTTGGGAAGAACAAAATCTAATTTGGGCATTTCATTTTATGAGTTGATCATTATTTGCTTTCCTTTCCTGGTTCACAATCAGTGCCAAGAACACAGGCCTCTTGAATACATAGTTACTGGGGTATGTTTTTAATGCCGGACTGAGTGGCTGAAATACATCAGAGGGTAAGAGGATTAGACAGCAAACAGCGTCTGATAAATATTAATGGGGAGTCCTCCCAGAAGATGGTAAGGCACATTCCAGCAGACCCAAGGCCGGAGAAGACATACATGGGCTATAATCAGGTTCAGAACCTATCTATCTGTCCAATGGATAACAGTAACTGGACTTCAGATTTGGCTTCTGCTTCATCATATAAAAGCAGAGAACCCAAGCAAAGACGGAAAAGAAAAAAATAAATGAGTCGAAGTGCTCATCGACTCCCCAAGAATAATGGACACTGGCAGGGAAAAGGAGTCCAAGGGAAAAAAAATGAAATTTCCCCAGAGGCACAGGGAAGGACAGAAACAAAAGATACATAAGAAGAAGGTCATTCTTGGCTCTATTTCAAGTGTCCAGCCTATAGCAACAGCCAGGTTGGGAGCATTAGTAGCCTGATCCAGGGATGGCCCAGGTCTTGAGTTCTGTCGGGATGTCTGTTGGATTTCACATCAGCTGGGCTTTCAATCTCTCCTTGTTTTGGAGAGCTTCATTCCGATGATGTTTGTTCTGCAGGCAGGACCTGACGTAGGATGAATTGTGAAAGAGGTGGGATTCGTTTGGAAGACTCCTGCCCAGGCTTCTCTCCTTCAGGCCCTTCTGCTCTATGCATGTCCTTTGCTACTTCCCACATTTCTGTGACACAGATCAGACGAATCCAGCCCCCACCCTCAGCCAGGGTCTGGGCTGAGTTCTAATGTGAAAAAAAAAAGAAAAAGATGATCACAGATCAAGATGGTTCTTCCAATGTTAGCTTTTTCCCCCACTTTGAGAAAACAGATGGACAAAGCTCCTGACATTTCAGAATATATAGCTCTTGAGCTGGGTGCTGGTAGCTTATGTTTTTAATCTCAGCTATTTAGGAGGCTGAGATAGGAGGGTTATGGTTTCTAGCCCAGTCTAGGCAGGGAAGTCGGTGAGACTGTTATCTCCAATTAACTCCTGCCCAGGCCGTGAGTTCAAGCCCATCACACACACACACACACACACACACACACACACACACACACACACACAAACACACACACACACGGCTTTTATAAATATAAAATTTTAAAGTTCTAATAGGAAATAAAATGCATTTATTTTGACATAAGTAAATCCTTTCCAGGGTTAAGATTATATTCCCTGAAACCTTTCATGTAAATGTGGTCTTGGACTCTTTTCCAAACCCAGTTAAAAAAATGATAGAATTAAATCAAGACACCCCTAAAGACAAAGCGAGAAAATTAGAGAGATCGCTAGAATGTAGAGGGTGGAAAACAAGAGGGATAAGGGTTCTCTTAAAGAGCAGAACCCTGAAGGCTTGTAAGGTAAAGGGATTGGGAGTCATAAAGCGCAGGGTTGTCACCCCATAGAAAACTCTGGAACTTAAGGAATTAGGGACCACTGGGCTCTACTCTATGCCAGCATGTGTGTGGACTTGAACTGAGGAGGACGAGGTAAAAGTTCTGATTTTGGAGCAGTTTCATCTACTATTCGTTAGCATTTTGTAAGTATAACGAATTGTTATAAATGTAACGAATTGTAAAGCATAACCAAGTATAGCTAATTAAGTTAGAAAGGGACAAGCTTTATTTTGGTTCATAGTTTTGGCCCACTGGTGATCAGCTGACCCTTTGTTTTGGAATCTGTGGAGACATGGCACCTCATAGTAAGAGCAGGTAGCAGAACAAACCCATTAAGTATCCTGAGCCTGGGAGCAGAGAGAAGAGGAAGGGATCAGATCAGAATCCACTATCTTCAAAGGCACGTCTCCAATGACCTAAAGGCCTCTCACAGGCTCTGGTTCTTTGACTTTTCAACACCTTCCATAGGGCCACATTTCTAGTCCTTGATGCTTTGGTTATTTTGGGGATAGGGTCTCACTTTCTGTCTGGGTAGGCCCAGACAGCCATCATTCCCATCTCTACCTTCTGAATAGTTAGGATTACAGGCATGGACTACTGTACTCAGCTTTGGATAGCTTTTTGTTTTTTATTTCATAGACTCATACTAATACTTTTAAATAAGTTCCTGTTTTGTTGATACTTGCAACTTTACGCATTGAGGATTGATTACTCTGTGTGTGTTGGAGAATAGCCAGGGATCTCATTCACTTTGGGGTTTTCCCTTCAGCTTCTTTTATTGTTGGGCTCATTTGTTCAAACTCTTACTTAGTCATTAACCAACGAGGATTTAATAAAGTTTGATTTTTTTTCACCCCAGGGGTATTTACAGTCTCATAGAAAACTCCTCAGATTAAATAACAACATTATAACCTTAAGAATGATCTATTAATTAAAAAAAAAGGATTCAGGTACCTACCCAGAAAAAAGCCATTGTTTCGTGTAGAGAATGTATAACAGGGCCAGGTGCCAGTGTCTCACGCCTGTAATCCTAGCTACTTAGGAGGCTGAGATCTGAGATCATGGTTCAAAGCCAGCTGGGGCAGGAAAATCCATGAGACTTTTATCTCCAATGAACCACCAGAAAACTGGAAGTTGTGCTGAGGCTCAAAGTGGTAGAGTGCTAGCCTTGAGCAAAAGAGCTGAGGGACAGCTCCCAGGCGCTGATTTCAAGCTCCACAACCAACAAAAAGAGAGACAGAAAGAGAGAGAGAGAGAGAGAGAGACAGACAGACAGAGACAGAGACAGAGAGACAGAGAATATAAAATAGATACAGATGTTTTTCTGTTTCCTGTTGGAGAAGGGAAACTTTCTACCCATCAGGTGAGGTTTCAGTGAGAGGCAAGGTCCTCTCCCTCCTTCTATCCTCCAACCTCCAGCTGACACCCTCTACCCGGAGCTTTGACTCTGTAAGAGTGACACAGCATGGAGAAGGGGGGTGCTCTCTGGTGGCAGGCCATACTACCTGGTTGCCATGTTGTCACCCACTGCTGTTTGTCCTTGAACATTTCTCTCTAACTTTGAGGATGTAGTCTCCATTCCTTGTACATCTTTGACTTAGAGCTGTATAGAAACTCCTCAACTGGCCAGAGTGCCAAAGGGCCAGGAGGCCACTTCTCAAGAGAATGTAGCAATGGCTGGGGGACAGTGGAGACAGTTTTGTACCAGCCAGAACTCTCTTTGCGCCTAGGGTTCATCTTCTGGTGTGCTTCTCAGTGACTCGGAGTGGTAACTGTCCCTGCATCCCCCTGCCCTCCTGAAGTGCCCTGGATAGCTTCCAAATCAATTTTAATTTGATTCCCCTCCTGCCTATTCAGAGATGGGCATTTCCTCAGGATGACCACTAATTGGACGAGATATTTCTGTTCAGGGGTTACAAAAACCCCTACCCTCTAGTGAATCCTGTAGCTTAGATAAGACCACCACAAAGAAGATTCTGATAGATGTACCTTCAACTTCGGATCATTTAGCTAGCAAGAATATAATGACGATAGTACCTGTGAGTAGGAGTTGGGAATCTGTCTTTCTATACCTGTGCCTGCCTATCCAAGGATAAGCCTTCCTATCTAGATGGAACTCACCATGCTAACAGCCAAGCCAGTTTCTAATATCCACAAGCAAAATTCTCTGGTAAGTAGGCATAGAATGTGTGGCTCAAGCTCAAGGCTAGTAAGACCTTCCTTTCCTCTCCTGAATCTAAATTTTGGATGTACATGCCCAGGCATTTGTACATGTAACTGAAAACACAAAGCAGACCCCCTGAATCCAACTGTCCAATCAGAAACATGAAAAAGGAGGGCAGCTTGCCATATCCATCTGGCTGGGATGGGTCAGGAAAGCCAGCAGGAATGCCAGTCCTTGTGGTCCCATGTCAAGGCATGATCAACCAGCTTTGCTTCTCTTTGTGGAGGAATGGACAAGGAGTGGACAGGGGGACAGAAGGCTATCCTCGCAGGAGAAAGGGGAAAAGGATTCTGACAATGTTTAACATAGTATTTGCACGTGGAGATAGCTTAGTAAATTCTTCGTAACCGAGGAAGAGTAAATGATTGGACTCTAATGAGAGAGCCACAAAAGAAAAAGGAAGCTTCACAGAGGATGTGTGTGTGTGTGTGTGTGTGTGTGTGTGTGTGTATGTGTGTGTGTGTGTGTGGTGTTGGGGGACCTTTTCATTCCCTCCATCAACTAAGCTTTCACCATCCAACTATTTAACATATTCAAATATTTCCCTAAGTAGCTACCTACTTAGGGAAATGTGGAATGTTAGACTCCCTGTTGGGTGTTGGCTGGACTGCTGGATCAATTAGTATTTGTCACGGAAGTTGCATATAAATAAATGATACGACTTGGAGGTCCTTACTTTTCATTCCACTTACATTCTCTCATAGAATTTAGGCCTGCTGAGTGCTTATGGACACAAGGAAAAATATATCCCAATAAAGTGTCCACATATATCTAACAACGGAATCACATCTAAAAGTCATCCATCAAAGGTGGAGTCTTTCAATCTACCATGCTTATCGATAAATCCTCATGATCCCCCGTAAGTAGATTTTGGACAAATGGAGGCCAGATATGAAGCAGATCTTAGCTGCTGACAAGCCTCTGCTCATAGACACGGCCTCCAGGTATGTAGACAAATGATCAATTACCGTGCAACTTTACTAACTTGAGAAACTTCCCTAATATTCTCTAATTCCATCAAACAATGATTATTCTTTCTCTCCAAACTGCATACAATATCCATAACCCTCCACTAGGAAATTAAAGTTTATTTTCAATTTCCTTGGGCAAGGCAAAAGCAGGGCTAAATGAACAGTCTGGAACTTGTCTGGAACTAGAAACACATATTGAAAATGTGGTAGGCAGTCATCAAGTAGCTGGTAGGAGTCTCTGAAGATTGACTGGGAGCAGCAGCTGAATGGACAGGCAACATCTCAGGAGCAAAGGAGAAATGGAGAGGAAGCAGGGACTTAGAGCAAGGAGGAAGCCCGGTTTTGCCCCATGTCCAGATGTGCTATCATCAACATCAACATCCATCTAATGTCCCCATGTGTTGACATCTGATCTAAAATAGCCCACTTCCTGTCACATGGAGTTTGTTCATGATCAAGTCATAATTTTCTGTCTTGTCTGTATTTCTCTCCCGAGTACCTTCTGTTCTTTCCTTTCCTTTTGAATAACATTATTTTCCCCTCCTATTATAACAATAGTGTTAGCATGCATCCAGTTTATAAATTTTTATTGGATTTCTACCATGGGAATGCACTAGTTGAGATGCAGGGGAGAGACACAGGGGACAGTGAGCAACAGGAAACGGAAGGGGGAAGACAGGTAAATTAGAGAGGCAATTACATTTCAGTATTAGGCTAGGAGGATGTATTGTGTGCTCTCAGCACAAAGGGCGGTGGGGGGAAAGGGTCTATCCCTACTGAAGAAGGCTTTTTGGAAGAGGTAATAGTCAAGCTAATTCTGAAGAATGAATAGCTTGAATGGTGGAAGAAAACATCCTATATCTTCTGCCATTCTCGGGAAAAAGAGCTGTTAAAATTTATCTATGAGCTGTACAGTGCCTTAGGTCTATTATCCTAGCTACTCTGGAGGTACAAAATTGGGAGGATCATGGTTCCAGGCCAGCCCAGGTGAAAAAGTTTATAAGCCCCCCTTCTCCATCAATAAAAAGCTAAGCATGGCGGTGCCTTCCTGTCCTCCCAGATATATGGGAAATGGAAATAGAAGGATCTTGCTCCAGTCTTCCCCACCCCCCTCAAAAATCTAGATCCTATTGAATAACTAAAGCAAAATGGGCTAAGGGTGTGGCTCAAGTGATAGAGCACCTGCCTATCAAATATAAAGCTCTACTAGCCTGAGTTCAAACCTCAGTACTGCCATATACAAACATACGTGTAGGTAGGTGGGGTCTGTAGACTTAATAATAATTATATAGATGACCATAGGTTTATAGACCTATGATCTATACAGATTTCAATGTCATTTTCCCATGCCTTTGAATATGTGCTGGAAAGGGTTTTGATAGATTAATATTGCACTCATTTGGGGATTTTATCATGTTATTTGATTATTTTTTGGTTGGTTGTAGGGCTTGTGCTCTCCCACATTGAGTCACAGCACCACTTCCAGTTTTCTAGTGGTTGATTGGAGATAAGAGTCTCACAGACTTTCCTACCTGGGCTGGCTTTGAACTAGGTTCCTCAGATCTCAGCCTCCTGTGTAGCTAGGATTACAGGCCTGAGCCACCAGTGCCTGGCTTATTTGATCATTCTTTTAGCGTCTGTTCCAATTTTTGTTTGCAAGCCACAAAAACTAACCCTGGTGAAATTAAGTGGAAGAAGAATTTATTGGACCTGTATAAGGTAGATATAGAATCTGAGGGGAGAAAAAAATCTAAACTAGAAAACCAGGCTAAGAAGAGAAGGCAGGATTCGATATTCAGAGGCGCTCAGTCATGGGACATTAGCTGAGGACTAGTACAGAATCAACCTGTCCCTTGACTTTTTGTGTTATTTGCTTACGTTTTGGATGGCATTGTGCTGACCAAACCTAGGCAATGGCTCCCAACCCACCCGTAGGACAGCAGCAGCTCCTGCTGCCTTTGATTTTGTAGTGAGAAGTCAAACCTAGGGTCCACTGTTGCTCCCCACTGGAGCCCTTCCTCCAAACAGGCCAACATAAAGGTGCATTCTGTAGAGAAATCCAAGAACATCTGCTTCCCTCTGGTTGCATGTGGTTTGCTTCTTTTCCTTTTCTTACAAAAACCATTGAGCATCCCGTGAAATCTATGAGCACTTCTCAGATTATCTCCGTAAGAGGAATTCTTTACCAGAAGGATTTCTGGGAAAAAGGGTTCAAACACTGTAGAACGACTTTCTGAAGAGCTGCATGGGTTCATGCCCACTCACTCTTTCCAAGGTCCCTTTTAGGCGTCTTCATGTCCAACTTTGTTTTTCTGGTCTGAACCTCATGTAAACTTGGGTTCTTCGAAATTGAACACCTAGTGGCAAGGAGAACCATTCAGTAAATAAGTTGTTTGTTTTCTTGGGTTTATTTTGTGATCATTACTTTTATTGATTTTCTTCCCCGTTAATTTGATGAATTCCAGGGCTGGTGCTTTTGCTATATTGTAGACAAGCTATTTCTTTTCTTATTCTAGAAAGACTGTATTTGTGAAGCAGTCCATGCGCTTGGAATAATAGGTTGTATTCTAGAAGAGAGGTGCATGTACTAGTACTGGGGCTTGAATTCAGAGCCTGTGTTCTCACTTGGCTTTCTTTCTCATGGCTAGTAGTCTACCACTTGAGCTATGCCAGCCTGGCTTTTCATTGGCTAGAAATGGATTCTTAAAGGCTTTACTGCCTAGACTAGCTTTGTATTGTGTTCTTTCAGCTCTTAGCCTCCTGAGTAGCTTGGATTACAGGCTTGAGCTACTAGACTCTGGTAGGAACTCTGTGTTTTCTGTTCAATTTTTTTTTAGGCAGGCATGGTTATGTGTGACTGTAATCCCAGCTACCTGGTAGGAATAGGTAGGAGAATCTTGTTCTCAGGTAAGACAGGCACAAAGCTCAAGACCCTATTTGAAAGAAAAATCACTAAAGAAAAAAAAATAACAGGGTAGTGGGGTACCTGTTTAACAATGGTAAGACCCCGAGTAACCAAAATATATCTTATGCTTTGTTCTCTGGTTAGAAAGGAGCAAATTAATAAATGTTAGTGATTTTTTTTCCTTGTCCTGAGTCTCAGAGCCTTCTCTGGAGCTAGAAGGACTTAGACAAAAGTCAAGCTGAATTCTTTCAGAGACATTCACTGTCTCCTATTTGCATAATTTGATTTTAATGTACTGTCCAGGTCAAGTTCTTTCTTTCTTTTAGATGTTTGCAAAATGAGTTACAGCCATATTATTTGATTGTTGCTCATTAACCATGGGTGACTTACGTTTATAATGGGCTCATTAAGCATTCCATCTCCCATTGACTAGAGATAGGCCCTGCTTTTGGATCACTGACCTCTCTAGGTGTCTGTACTCCATGGTTAACAGCCAGGTGGCTGCAGAATTCCAATTGGTTAGACGGTCTTCATGGCAATGTGGCATCCAGCCTGGTAAAGTTGCCCAATCACAGGATGGTGAGCTATGGTAATCTCTCTAGTTTTTTTCTTTTTAAAACTATTTCTTGCCAGGAGTCCAGGGGCTCTAATCTGTAATCCTAGCTACTCAGGAGTCTGAGATCTGAAGATTACCATTCAAAGCCAATCAGGGCAGGGGTTGGAAGGTGGCTCAGTGGTAGAGCGCTTGCTTTGCACGCATGAGGCCCTGGGTTTGATTCCTCAGCACCACATAAGCAAAAAGAAAAAAAGCCAGAAGTGGCGCTGTGGCTCAAGTGGTAGAGCGCTAGCCCTGAGCTGAAGAGCTGAGGGATAGTGCCCAGGCCCAGAGTTCAGGCCCCACGACTGGACCCAAAAAAACCCAAAAAACAAAAATCAAAGCCAATCAGGGCAGATAATTCTGGGAGACTCTTATCTCCAATTACTTACTGACCATCCAAAAAGAAAAAAAGAAAAAAAAAAGTTGCAAATGGCTCAAATGGAAGAATGCTCACCTTGAGCAAAAAAACCAAAAACGTCCAAGCCCCAGGAACAGGACACACACACACACACACACACACATACCACTTATTTCTTTGATTTTAAAGGAATGTCAAGGTTTTTGAAAAGTGTAGATAGTATAGAGCTCTTTCCAATTCTCCTAAAGTAAGTATCTGGCAAGGCCCAGAATTGCATCATGTCCAATTCTGCCAGTAGGATAGAGCTTCAGATAGCCTTTCCCCTGGAAGGAAGGCTAACAAAGAGATGCACGCTTCTATTCGCTTGATTTGAGCAAATCGCGTTGCTTGTGAAGGAGGCAGAGCCAGGCGCCCAGGCCCAGCGGTTCGCTGTCTCCGGCTTGTCTTCGGAGGACGCTCATCACGGCCCAACTGAAGTTTAGCGCTCACTGAGGCTTTAGCTGAAGTTGTGTTTTTTTTCCCTCCCATGGAAGATGTAGCTTAAACCAAAGATGGCAACCACCCAGTCTTTGTGCCTCCAACCCTAGCTCAGGGTAGTGAATATTAATGTGACAGGGCTTTCTTTCCGGAAGAGCTGGCCAGCCGGACACAGCAGCGGGCTTGCACAGCGGAACTATGCGTGCTTCCGGTCCAGGGGAGTCAGCCGGAGGCTTTGTAGTGGGACACCACCGGAAGAGAGGGCACTTCCGGCTTCTCTTCAGGGAGCCCCAGAGTGCTCCTCAGAGTTGTAAGCTGGGGTTTTTGTTCCTTCAGGCGTCCCACGTCAGGGCACCAAGATGTTCAGTTAACTTTTGTTGTGTTTTTGTGCCAGGGCTTGAGCTCCTTCAGCTTTCTTGCTCCCCCCTGGTGCTCTTCCACTTGAGCCACGTCTCCAGCCCTGCTTTTTTGGGGGGGGCTGGTTCATTGGAGTCTCTCAGCCTTGACTGCCCAGGCTGGCTTTCTGAGCCACTGGAATTGCAGGCCCAAAGCTACAGGGTGGCCTACACTGTGTCACCATTCACCACCCGCAGTGGGTAAGTACCTACCTTTTCTGGAAACGGAACAAAACAAATGTAGATGTTACACCTCTCCGTGGGAAGTTATGGAGAGGGAGTGAAATGCCCCCCCCCCCCTTCATTCACCTCAGAAAAAGTCACTTCAGCCAAGCCAGAAACTTGCATGAAGGAGGGAGGGAGGCCTTAGCAGTAGAGTGAGGGGCCTGTGCGCACTTATGGTGGCCTGTCCCCAACCACGGACACCTCTAGGAAAACCAGAGAGATGAAAGAATAAATACCTGGAGACAAAGGACCTTCCACACCACCCTCCACCTCAAAGACAGCCAGGCATTCTAGAATTGCACCTCTGGGTTAGTGCTAGGAGAGAGGGGAGCCTTGGAGTGGTGGCCCTGAGTTAGGACATTTTGAGGGAACAGAGGGATGGGTGTGCCCAATGCCAGGCGCAGACACCCTGGTAAAGCCCCCATCAGAAGATCAACCATTTCTGATACCTCATTCAGGAAGCAATTTCCTCCTCAGTAGGCTAATGGAACACCCATCACAGGCCCATTGTTTTACAACACCTGCTGGATTTCCTTGGTAGAGCTTCACGTGTGAACTGACTTTATTTTCCATTTTTAGTTTGTTTATTTTTGTGCCAGTCCTGGTGTTTGAACTCAGGGCCTGGGTGCTGTCCTTTAGCTTTTTCTTTTTCTTTTTAATTAAGTTTTTATTGTGAAAATACTGTACAAAGAAGTTACAGTTAAATGAGCAACATAATGAGTATATTTCTTATCTAGCATTGTTGCCTCTTCCTTTGTTTTTTTTCCTACTATCCCTTCCCTCCCACCTCCTCAGCTACACCCCCCCCCATCCTTTAGCTTTTTCTGCTCAAGGCTAATAGTCTACCACAGCTCTATTTCTAGCCTTCTTTTTTCTTTTCTTTTTAGTGGTTAATTGGAGATCAGAGTCTCATGAACTTTCCTGTCCCTGCTAGCTGTGAACTTTGATCCTCAGATCTCAGCCCTCTGAGTTGCTAGGATAACAGGCTTGAACCATCTCCATTTATAGTTTATTTTTTATCTGATACCTGTCCAAAGTTCTACGGATAATTAAGAGCAAGATAGTGAGAGTTTGGAACTGGTCTACCTAAGAGGCCACTCATTAATGAGCAGAAGAGTGTGGTTAAATATAAGTTCCTTAAAAGCAGTGACCTTATTTGTCTATTCACTGCAATCCCTGGTGCTTGGAACATATACTGGTAGATAGTAGCTGCGTAAAAATATACAGACTAAGTAAACATTGGCTAGCTACCAACACTACAAGTAAGCAGGTAGTATTTGATTCTGGGAAGGGGTGTAGCAGGAAGAGAGAATAGAAACTGTAAACTGGAACAAAACAAAACTATTGGGCTCTCTGTGTTTTCACAGTACCTATGCTTTACTCTTTGTATAACTGGAAAGTATTTCTCTAGGCAAGTTCCTTCCTTCCATTTTCATCCCTCCTACTTTGCGGTATACTGGCCCTTGAAGCTCATGTGGGCACCAAGTTGGTTTTGATGGATGAGGTTGGCAGAGATGAGCCCTCCTCAGCTTGGTTATGCTACAGTCCCCATGCCTATGTTTGGAGACTATTTGGAAAGGCAGGAATAAACAAAGGACATGGGTTTGTGTCATTTAAAGGCAGAGTTGTAAAATTGCTTACCTAAACCAACTATGTATCTTCAGTGATTGGGATGTCAAATAAACAAATTTATAGAAAGAATGTGAATAAACCAGGGTATTTGAAGAGGTTGTTCGTTCCCCAATGTTTCTGATTAGACTCACAAATGAAATCTCCACAAACCCAGTCACATAGTAGTATGGGAAATTACAGTCTTACCTCTTAGTGAGATTTGTGTTTGAAAGATGGCCATAAAAATTCCCTACATCGGAACAGATAGCACTTTGTAGTTTGTAAGCACTTCTGCCTGTATTATGTAATTTGATTGAGGGAAATATAAATCATCAGGTAAACTTTAAACTGCTCAAATCATAAAGCTGGAAATCTTCTGGGTGTTCAGCACAAATAAGTGAATGCTTGTTCGAGTGTGATGTGCAGACAGAGTTACTATTGCACACTCCATTTAGAGTTTAAGGTCAGACATCAGGTTGACCTTGAATGAGGGAACACATCAAACAACATCAGGTAAGGCTGCTTCGAGGACTTAAGGGTCAAAAAGTACAACCAGGCCTAAGTCTAAGATTTGTGAGGCCCAGGGCAAGTGTACCTACAAATGGAAGTCCAATTGTGCATGCATGAATTTTTAAAATATATAAATCAAGCCAGAAAACACTTAAATAAAGTACAGTATATCTTGTCCCCCTATCTTGACAAGTAGAATTTCAAGGTGCTCCAGATGGCCAGGCTTGAATTGAGAATTCTTGGAGAACTTGAAGTTCCCTGGTGGGATATGGCCGAGTAAGGAGAGTCCGACCTGTGTGCCCTCTCCTCTCCTCATGCCCAGCTCCACACCACGCCACACCACACCACAGACATCTTGAATGCAGGCAGATACATATCCTAGCTCAGATTCAGTCCTCAACCACACCTTATCAGCATCTTGGTCCCTTGAAAGAAACATGCATGCTACTGAGGAGGTGTGAATTCAGGTCATCCAGTCAGGAAATTCCAGGGTACCAGGTACTTTGTGTGAAGAAGGAGAAGATGGCAAGTTCTGGGTAGAGATGTTCCTTTGACTCTTGGGAGTGTTCTTTCTCCACAGAGAGAGGCATGGTCAAAGTAGGGAGCAAACAATTTTCTCTAGAATAGGAGGGAACCTGGGCAGGGCCCTTCTTCACTAGCTTCAGAGAAGGTGCTAAAGCCAAGGCTAGGTGGTGTATGATTTGAATGCTTGTTCCCTGCCTCCTCCGAGCCCCTTCCCCACATGTTTAAATTCTAACTCCCAAGATGAAGGTACTAAGAGGTGAGGCTTTTGGAAGATGATGACTCAAAGGGATTTAAAAAGAGCTGTGAGAGATCCTTGTACATTCTGCCACATGAGGTTAGTGTTTACGACCAGGGAACAGGCCCCCCAGTGCATTGCTCTTTTGGCTTTACCATTTTCCAGCACTATGAGAAATGATTTTTCGGGTTAGCCACCCCATTACAGGAATATTTATTATAGTAGCTCAAACAGACTATGCTAGTCCAAATACAGTTGAGCATTGCTTGCTCTTCATTTTGTGTCTTATATACAGAAGCTTTGCAAACACTGAGGTACCTAAGGCTACATGACTTGAAGTCCTATTTTAAATAAGACTTAATTTAAAGTCTATTTAAAAAATTACTTGGGGCCACTTGGGCTAGAGCATCTGATAGTTAGAACAAATGGACCAAAATTAGAAACCAAAAGTAGGAAGATAAATCACACTGGTTGTGGCTTAGACAGATGAATTAAAAGAAATCATCACAATAATAATGCCTTTCACGGTGTAATCTTTTGTTTCCAAAGCACTTTGTCCTATATGAATATCATCGAATTCTTATAAAAATTTGCATCAATTCTTTGAAGTATGAGAGCTATAAACTCTAGGCAGTGAATCAGAACAGGGCACTGTGAGAAATAAATGTACCCCATCAGCCTGACGGAGGAATTAAAGACTACAAAAAGGCTTCCTCTTCGACCAACTCTGAACTGTCAACAGTAGCTTCCTGAAATGCATGGTTGAGACCATCTGAGGCCATGCCTGGACTCAGTGGGTGGCAATAAATTAGCCAGGATGGCACGTGTCCCTTGAATGCCACTCTGGGCTGGAAGGCAGAAAGACTAAACCCTGTTCTTGGAGGTCATATTTCATCTTTTGCAGCTGTTGACAAAGAGGACAATCAGTCCACATTCTTCATAAGAATTCACATGTTCTTGAATATTTGAATTCCTTCAGCAAATAATCTATTTCAAGTTTCTTTGAGACAGATACTGCTTTCAACTTGCTTTCTGGTATGGAGAAAAATTGAATAGATACCTGCTAAGGTGTTAATTGGTGATAACTGGATTAATAAGAGACCTGTACTCTCTTCTCATCTCTGTCATTAACTAGCTGGACGACCTTGAACAAATCCCTTAATCTTCCTGGACTAATATTTCCTTGTCTGCAAAGTAAGGATATTATCTGAGTGATCTCACAGAGTTTGTGAGACTTAAAGGAGATAGTAGCAAATCAATCACCTGGAATATAAAATATTATATAAATGTAAATCATTATGCTTCCCCTGAAAAATGAGCAATTTGCTCTAAGGTAGCTTTTTCCAAAGTATATTCCTTGTAATATTAGGACCATGGTATGTCAATAAGTATTATGCTAATGCCATCCATCAAACAAAAATACCCCTTACAAATAAATTTAGGAAGCTCATGGCTTAAATTTTTAGTATCTTTTCCCCAGGAAATATTGGTGTTCATTCATGTGTGTCTGGGTGTGTGCATGTGTGCACACATGCTGGTCCTGGGGCTTGAACTCTTGGCCCTGGCCACTGCCCCTGAGTTTTGTGCTCAAGGCTAGTGCTCTACCACTTGAGCCACAGCTTCACTTCCAGCTTTTTTTTTTAATGTTAATTGGCAATAAGAGTCTCATGGAATTTCCTGTCCAGGCTAGCTTCAAACCTCAATCCTCCATTCTCAGCCTCCTGAGTAGCTAGGATTACAGGTGTGAGCCACTGGCACTTTTTAATAGACATTGTAGATCGTCCTCTTAATTTGGAAGATGACTTGAAGATGAGCAGGCAGATGTGGGTGATGGGATTTGAGAGTGTTACATATGGGGTGGTGTGGAAAGAAGCATCGTGCAGGAGCCAGTGGCTGAGACACTCAGCCCTGGGCATCAGAGAAGGCATCTCAGTGGAGGTGACATTCAGACTGGATTATCTACACATTGTTAGGAGGTCGTTTTGCAAACTGGCTTGGGGAGAATGGGGAAGATGGTAAGTAGGAAATGTGCTCTGGGCAGTGGGAGCACCCTGGGCAGTGGTCAGCAGAACCTCCACTGCACCTGCCTAACCACAGTGGAAATAGCAGGTCTCTTTGGTCAGTGACTATATGCTATTTTCTTTGACAAGACAATTCTGATGTTAAATGAAAAAACTTGGAGGTTTTCCAAAGGAAAATGTGGAGGTCATTGCCATCTTTTAAATTCATAAATGTTATATTTTAGGTCAGTCTCTCTCTCCCCAAAGCATTTGCATTTTCATTGGGAATTTTGGCAGATAGAATGCTTTCAAATCCAAGGTACATCTTGCCACTTGCAGATGTATCCGTTCAAATCATTTTCCTGATACATGATAGAAATCATAACTCAAGACGACTCTAGTAAAATGGGAAATTACTTTATATTACGAAAAAAAATTCAGAGAACGTTTGATTCAAAGTCTGTATGTAGATCCAGTCTCTCTCTGTCTTGTCATTCTTCTGGCCCAGTCAGCATTCCCAGACAAAATACGGTGTTGAGATGATCACCAGCATCTCTGAGTCTCCTTGTTTCATGCACAGGTTCCCATTCACTCTGATTGCGCCACCTTATGTTCTGTCCTCATTCCTGAACTGATCACTGTGGCCAAGGGGGTGAAATGGACAAGAGCTGTCCTGGATCATCTGATTTTCCTCCCTCCCTCCCTCCCTCCCTCCCTCCCTCCCTCCCTTCCTCCCTTCTTCCCTCTCTGCGTGTCTCTCTCTCTCTCTCTCTCTTTCCTTTCTTTCTTTCTTTCTCTCTTTCTTTCTTTCTCGCTCTCTCTCTTTCTTGTTCATTTGTATAAATGCTTGTCTGGGTGTTCTTGCTTGGCTTTTCTGTTCAAGGCTAGTACTCTACCACATGAACCACCGCTCTACTTCTGGTTTTTTGGTGGTTAATTGGACATGAGAGTCTTAAGGACTTTCCTGCCCAGACTGGCTTTGAACAGCGTGATTCTTAGTTCTCATCCTCCTGAGTAGTTAGGACTATAGGTGTGAGCCTGCATTAGCACACGATCCAGTTCTTAAGTAGGAAGCAAATACTGAGCCACACAATGTTTTCTAAAGAAAGTTGGGGCTCTCAGAAGAAAAGAAGTGGAGGGAGAAGGAGAGTGGGAGAGATGGAAAGAGGCAGGGAAAGGGATCTCAAGGGAGAAGGAAGAAAGAAGCAAGAAATGCCAAAGGAGAAAAGAAGAAAAAGGAAAAAAAAACACTTTTATTTCTCTTCCACAAATGTAAAGAGTACCTCTGTCCCGGGAGCATTTGGGGTTGTTGGAACTGGAGGGAGAGCTAGGCTGTGATGTGGTGTTTCCCACAGTCTGTCATTTACCAGTCACCTGCCCATCAAGTGTCTCCATCTGAGGGGAATTTGTAGGTTATCACTTCCAAGTGATCATTGAATGCTTGAGCCTCCTTCAGCTTCCTAGCCAACCTACAATCATCTTTTGTTCTTGAATACCCGCTAGCAACAGCAAGCTCTTTCTTCTTCTTATAACTAATCATTTCTTTGCTGACGTCCATTGCTAGCTTATTAGTCCCTATAGATCTGAAATCTTTTTTTCCTTGTAATTCTAAGGGCTTTAGTTCTCTCTTGCCCATAAGCAGGAAGTGTAATTGGGTGGTGTTAAACTGGTGGATTGTTGGATTTGGACAAGACCAATGACCAGAACAATTTTCTTTTAGTTATTTGAGACAGCCCTGCCTCAGTGTAGCCTTGGACTTGCAAAGCCTCCTGTTTTAGCTTTCTGAGTACTGTGATTACAGGCATTACTGCCCTGCTGGCCTGATTTGAGGTGAGTTTTCCAGGTGGGTAGGCCTGTTCCTTTTCCTGGGTGCTATCTCCCTCTCTGTTCTCTTGTCATTCATGTGTTTATGTTGCCTGCATTGTAGATGATCTAATTCTTACAAAGGTGATAATTAATTGAACAGGGACTCGAGGACTTGTATCTGGTAATTCTGGTGAATAACAAGAGGAAGTATGTGTGTAGGGAAAGAGTAGAACTTGAACTTACATAGGCCAATGTGTTCATTTCCTTCAAAGCATCACTTTGGGGTTGATGTGTTCCTTCTGGAGTGATATTGCTTTTTCTCAGAAGGATTTTCAAAGTATTCCCGGTATTGTTTTCAGTACCTGAAACCCATCCTTTGAGTATCTGCCATGGTGGCAAATGCGGTTCTGACTTTTGGAAGAAGTCAGAAGCCATTGAGAGTCCAGTGTGGATGACCTGCGTGGCTGGAGCTTCTGCCTCATTTTTGTTCTCAGAGTCCAAAGCTCAGTGCATCGATGCAGCCAGGAGTCTGAGATACTTGGAGGATCCTTTTGTTTATTAACTGTTATGCTTTGGGGTCTTAAATGTTCCACAAAGGCCTTTGAGTTGGAGCCTTGGTTTCTAGCTGATGGGGGGTGGTAGAACATTCAGAAGGTGGGGCCTGGTGGGAGGAAGCTAGGTCATTGAACTGGAGTGGGATATTGGGACACTGGCCTCTTCTGTCCCTTTTAACTTCCTTGTGCCCATGAAATGAACACCTTTCCTCCACCACAAACTCCCTGCTGTGAGGTTCTGCCCTTTTCAGGCACAGAGAGGCAGGGCCAAGTGAGCATGGACTGAAAGCATGAGCCAAAATCAACCTTCCTTCTCTATAACTTGTTGATCTCAAGCATTTGCCCACAGTGGTGAAAGTCTAGCTCAGTTACTTAGTACTTTCTTACTTCATTAGTTGAATAACCAACACATTCACATATTCCAAATTTTAAAAAAACCTATATTTTTTTCTGTGAAAATCTTTTTAATTTTTTTATTGTTATTATAAAGGTGATGTACATAGGGGTTACAATTACATAAGAATATCTGTATCTATGTAAGTATATAGATATAGATAAGCATATTTACACTAAAGAAGTTCCTTATGAGCCGGGCACCAGTGGTTCACACCTGTGATCCTAGCTACTCAGGAGGCTGAGATCTGAGGATCACAGTTCAAAGCCAGCCCGGGCAGGAAAGTCCGTGAGACTCTTATCTCCAGTAAACCACCAGAAAACCAGAAGTGGTGCTGTGGTTCAAGTGGTAGAGTGCTTACCTTGAGCTGAAGAGCTGAGGGACGGTGGCCAGGCCCAGAGTTCAGGCCCCATGACCAACAACAACAACAACAAAAAGTTCCTTCTGTCTTCTTGTCCTCCCGATCTCTAGGTTTTTGCTCAGGGTCTGTACATAATCTTCCAGAGAGCTTGACTTGAAGAAGCCCTAGAGAGGCGTCTATGATTAATTACAGCAAGGTTAAGATCGCTACACAGGGTTTGAAGTCTAGTATGTTTACCACAAACACAGCTTTGTCTGACTGCTTTATCCTTTAGACCCTGAAAACTCCTGAACCTGGAGGCAGTCTCTTCACTCCGTCACTTGACCTAGGCTTAACGTCAGGTTTGAGTCCCAGCTTTCCCATTTGTAACATGGTGTCAGTAGCCCCCTGAGAGGTTATTGGAAAGAGTAAGTGAAATGATGCATGGGACCAGCCCCAGGAGGGTGCAGGGGTTAATGTCACCTGTGTCTGCTTGTCTCAGCCGTGGTTGCCCAGTTGTTCAGTGAAACACTAGACTGCATGTGGCTATAAGAGCATTTTATAGATGTGATTAACAGTGATAGTCAGTTGACTTTAAAGCACATTTATCATACAGATGGACCTTATCTAGTACAATTTTTGGAGGTTTTTTTTTTTTTTTGCCCTAAAGAAAAAAAAGGGAAGTTTTTCAGAAAAGAAGGAATTGTGTAACAGGAAGACTATAACATAGGGTATGTGCCCAAGTTCCCAGCCTGCTGGCCTGCCCTGTGGACTTCAGACTCCAGCAGAAGCATTGCTTCTCATCTGAATTTCTAGCCCTCGGGCTTGTCCTGTGGCATTGAGACTTGCTAGCGCCACTGCAATGTGAGCTGCTTCCTTTAAACAGATCAGTCTTTCTCTGTGTCCCTGAGAAGACACGTCTGCTATTGCTTCCGTTTCTCTGAAGAATCATGATTGACGCAGAGGGGGAACGCGGGCACACTGGGGAGAGAGAGAGAGCCTTTAAATAATCCTAGGTTTTAACCCTGGCTCTTTGACTGACTGGCAGAGCAGCTCTGGCCAAGACTCGACACCCTGAACTTCCAGGTTGTTCATCAGCCTGATGTCTCAGATGTTGGATATGCAGCATCATATGTGTGCGGGTTATCCCTAATCAGCCTTCTTAGGATGTACACATGTCCTCATACCTCGTCTTTTCCTCAGCATTGATTCTCGGCTCTATCTCTTTGTCTGTCAAGCCTATAGTTAGGGAATCTCACAGCAAGTACTTGCCAGGGGAGTCCAGGCCTCAGTGAGCTCTGCACCCACAGCTACGGGGAAGGGGAGGGAGGGAGGATGGAGAAAGTGGAGGTGGGAGCAGGATGATGAGAGAGGAATTGGGGGATGTGCCAAGAGGTCCCCAGGGTTCCAGGACTGATTTTGCTAGAGTAGTCAGGTTGCTCTGCAGATTGCAAGCTGATTGCTGCCGATTAGCAGAGGCCTAAAAGGGGCCTTGTCAGAGCACATGAATCCAGCGCTGAGTGTTCTGCTATTTCTCTCCTCTCCAGATAGAGCCAATCAAACTGGAGAGGGTCGCTATGAATAACCTGTCTCCTTTGCCATTACAGGGCATCAAAACACCACTCAGCCATTTCCACTTGTTTTTCCTCTGCCAGGGACTCACAGACCAGTGCTTGAGAGGAATGAAACTTTCTCTAGTGTCTGAGATGCCTGCATGTTGCTGCCTGTCCCTGCCCTGTGTCCATCGCTCAGACTTCTTCCTTCATAGCATTTATCTCAAGTATTAACTATTGGTAAATAATTATTTACCCTCAGATTTCTGTCCCCACCAGCATGTGCCATGAGATCCAAACCCTTATCTTTCTTTCTTTCATACTCCTGGCTTCCTAGCCTCTAGCAGGATGACACACATCCCAAAATAGGTCCATTAAGAATGGATGGATGAATCTCATCACCAAAACCGTTCTCTTTGGCCCTCTGTGCCACACAAGGAGCCCAGGGCTATATAAGCAGTGCTTCTTTACTCTTCATGGTAGTTCTAGGAGGAGCGTTTGCTAATCTGTATCTTTACTGATTAAAAAAAAAACTAAAGTTCAGAGAGGGTAAGTAATACATTTATGGTTATACAGTAAGAGCTGGGATTCTAATCTAGGTTCAACTGACTCTGGAGTATGTGATCTTAATCAGTATGTCTGGAGTGCTTGCAATGATTGATTGACAGTTGCTACCAGGAGCTCTTGGGTGAAAAGAAAATTGAGGCAGCGCCCTGACTTAGCAAAAAAAAAAAAAGAGTGTTCACATCAATTAGTGAGGTTTGCAAAAGGCTGAGGAGAATGTCAGGTGGCATGTGTGCCATCTGTTTTCCATTCCTACACTGTCTGACATGGAGCTCCCAAGGATTTAGACTACAGGCAAAGGGCAGTTTGGAGAGGGGAGAGAGAGAAAAAAAAGTGGGAAATGCTTGGCTTCTTTTTAGTTTTCCTAGAAAAGCATTACTTCCTCTTGTTGCACTTCCTTTTTCTTTGCAATGGGAACACATCTAACTACAGGCTTAGTTGTAGGACAGCCTGCAATCTGAAGTAGGAAGTAATTTTGGAGAGTCTTGCTCATGAAGGTCGCCATGTTGCTTCTAACGCGGATGCTGGAGGGACTTCAAATCACTTGATATTGGTGTGGGACTCCAAAGGTACTGTTATTTCTTAGAGGCCTTTCAGTGAAAGCAGAGGCAGGAAATGTGAGAAGGAGGTGTATTTGGGGGATTGGAGCCTGGCTCCAGGTAAGCCTTTGCAATCCATTGGTCATGAAATAATCAGCATGTATTTAACTCTGCCCAGTGAAAGCTGGGGAGGTAGCACAGTATATTGAAGAGTATAGCGAATAGACTTTAAGTCTCCATGCTACTTACTGTGGAATCTTGAGCAAGTTATCTAACCTCTTTGAGCCTTGGTTGCTTGCTTAAAATATTATATGTCTTAGTGGCCTGATAACAGAATTAAAGGGGGCAGTTTGTAGAAGGAAACCATTTGGCCCTGGCATATAGCAAGCACCTAGAACATGCTCTTTATTATCTGCGAGGAAAGCAGTGAACATGCACACACACAGAAACTGGAAAATCAAAACACGGATCTGAAGATCTGAATCTAAGTTGCCTAAATCAAGTTGTTGTGGATTTTGTTGGTTTTTCCTACGTTGCATGTAGATGTTTTGAATGTCTAGCCTCTGTGTTTTACAACTGGCATTTTCTGAAAAAAAGAAAAACAAGAAAAAGAAAGAAGGCAGGGTTGGTCAGAGCTGTTCATCCCTTTGTATTCAGCCCTCTGATTATACCAGGAAGAAAAAAAAATCATCCCCTCTTCATGTATTGAAAAACTGAGGTTTTAGTTGTTGTTGTTGTTGTTTGTTTTTTAGACGAAGTCTCACTATTTAACTTAGGCTAGCCTGGAACTTGCTAAGTAGCCTAGGCTGGCCTTGAACTCATGATTCTCCTGATTCTGTCTCCAGTGTGCTGGGATTTCAGGGCTAGCTTCAAACTGCATATTGAGACCATAAAGTTGGGCAGTGTTGTACTTGCCCACAGCAGATACACTGCTCCAGGATGGCCATCCTTGTCTTCTATAAGAATCAGCTCAGATGGTGGCTACCCATGGTTTTGGAGATCATTTATTAGACACTAACTGTGTGCTAGGGACTTTAAGTACTGTATTATTCCCATACAGTACTTGGGGTGGAGAGATTTATAATGAACCAGAAGTTTATCTGGCTCACAGTTCTGGAAGCTGGGAAGTCCAAGGGCATGATGCTGGCAACCTACTTGGCATCTATGAGGATATCATCCCATATTGGAAAGCAAGAGAAAGAGAGAGGGGAGAGTAAGGAAGTGAGGGAGAGAAAAAGACAAGAGAGGCAGGATGAGAGGTCAAGCTCACCATCCCCGCCCTTTTGCAGACAGCATAAGTCCACTAAGGTGGACATAAACACCTGCCCATCAGGCCACGGCCCCCAGCACTGTGGCACTGGAGATCAGGTTCCAGGCATATCCTTTTGGGAGACACACAAACCACTCTGCTCCTGTTTTGCAGATGGTAAGATCTGTAGCCTGGTGTGTAACTTACCTATTCATACTCAGCCAGAAAGGAGCAGAGCTGGGAATCAAACCCAGGCTGGAAGGGCTTCAGCCTCTCCCCTGCTAACTACATAGTCAAAATATCTTATGGGAACTGAGTTAATAATGAAATGTATTTGACAGATGGGATAAAACATCAGATTTAAAGAATGAGAATAAGGGCGGGGGATGTAGCTCAGTGGTCAAATGTTTGCCTAGCACACACAGTGCCCTGGGTTCCACCCCCAGCATGACAAAGAAATAAAAATTAAGTTTAGAGCTATCACACACAGTGGAGTGTGAGCCATACTATCCAAGCTCACCTGCCCAGCTGATCCCCTCCCCCAAAAAGCATTCATGAATGCTCAAAGCATTTATGCAGCTGATTTTAGAGCCAGAACGTCTGGATGGTTTGGGTAGGAGTAGGCTTTTAAGCTTGGGAGTTCTCTGGGGCCAAAGAAAAGAGGTGGGAGGGAGTATAGCAGACTTCTTAGGGTTAGCAACTTTCCCTTGTCTCTTGGGAAAGAGCTGACTCACACACAGGTGTGCTGCCTTCATTTCAACATCTTCATTTGTGAGCAGTGGAGCTTCGCATCATTGCAGTGCTGGCTGGATAAACAGCTTGTAATGCACCATTTAAGTGGGAAGCAATGGGATGAATGGTTCCTGAGGCTAGACACAGCCCCATTTCCGGGCCTGTGTGCGCCACTCTCCAAGCTACATCCTGAGCAACTCCGAATCATCGGGAACCACTGGGCAGCAAGAGGTCAGCCCCAGGGAGCCAAGATATGAGGTGTCTACTCACACAACTCGGGGTAACTGGAGACTCTGATTGCCCCATCCTGGGCTGGGGAACAGTGTGAGCCAATGCCTAATTAGAACCATTAGCTGGCTCTCAGGACAGAGGATGAGGTCTGTGGCTCCGGCTCATGAAGGGAATATGAAACAGTAAACAGGCTTCCAGTTATGGATGAGACTAAGCACACCATTAAACTGAATGCTAATGGCTGCCTCCCGCTCCCTTTGAACATTTCACCGTGGCAACGAGCAGGTGCCCTTTTCCTGCCTTATCTTTCATCTTCCCATAATTCTCCTCTGCCATGGCTTTTTGGATGATAACAGGCACACGCCTGAAATAGCAGTTATAAAGAGAGTTAGAATTACAAAGCAAATTAGGGTAGAGTAGGTCTCCCCATTCCTACTTTATCTGCTGAGAGGACGCAACAATCTCAGGAACTGAGAACAGGCAGAGACCCACTGCAAAAGACATTGTGACTGATGTTTGAAGCCCTGTTCCTGAACATCCCTCAGGGCTTGAGCACAGGGGTCTAGGGCTGGGGATATGGCTCAGTGGAAGAATACTTGCACAGCACTACAAGAAAACCAAAACAAACAAGACAATAGGAATCTAGGAGTTTGACACATTTAGATCTAAGGCTCTCCTCATTGCCTGCAAGCAGTGTGAGCTTGGATGCATAACTTTCCCTCTCTGTGTCTAAGTGTCCTCATCTGTAAGTTAAGGCTGACAGTAACCACTGCCTCCAAGGGCTGTTTGGGGTAGGGTGGTACCGTGCGAAATGTGTCTGAAGCTCATAGTTCAATGTCTGGGCAGAGGAGGTCCTGGTAGTTAAGTTTGTTGAGTGGCTTCGAGTCCATCACTTCCTTGAGCTTCAAATCCTTCATCTGCAAAAGGCAAGCCAAAAACAGTTCCCAAGTCATCTGTTTAAGACTCTGGATAAGAATGAAATGATAAACAGCTCTTGGCACAGGGCTTGGCGCATCATAAGAACTGAATGAATGGGGAGAAGAGAAATGGCAAACCAATTTCATCATCAGACCTGGAGCTCCTAATACTAGAGGGGAAAAACACCAACAGCCCTGGATTTTGTCAGTTACATTTTTTTTATGCTGCAAAAGACCTTCCTTTGCTTTCTCCTTGTTGTGTATGTACTAATCCAGCCTCTTATCAAGACTGTGTTAGAAAAAATAAAAGAGGATGCTGACACATATAGATGAAATCCTAGTATCACCAGGGGCGCTGAGCAAGGCCACAGACAGTCCATAAATAACACAAGTGCTCAGCCTGGGCCCCTGGTTTCTGGGTAGAACCTATTTCATCCCATCCTGACCCTCCACCCAGGGCTAGGCTCTCCAGCTTTCACCCAGACCCACCTTCTCCTCCTGGGCTGTGCCCAGGTCTCCCCTCCAAGGCAGTGACTCATCCGGAAACTGCCATTCCCTCTTCTGTCAAATTCCAGCAGTCTTCTCTTCTCTCTCCAACTCTCCCTGGGAGTGAAGGCTCTGGAAAGCCAGCCAGTTAGACCAGCGTAGTCAGCTTCCCTCTGGGGTAATGGAAACCTCTCTTAAATAGCATTTATGGCTTTAATTCTAATTATAAAAGTGATGCATGTTTATGTTAGAAAACTTGGGGGGGGAGAGAAAGTCTGGGGAAAGAAAAACAAAGCATGCAGGAGAAAATAAAAGTCCTGAGGCCCCAGTCACAACGTGGGCCAAGAAAGTCAGACTTTCTGGGGTGAGATTGTTTATTGTTTTTTTTTTTAAGTTCTGGACATGATTGCAGTTTGATCAACATGGAGACACCTGCCAGTGATACCTTCAAGTATTTCCTTTTCCTTTTTGTCATTAAATGCACGTTATATGAAACCCATATGCATTGTAACTATACATCTTATGTTTTAACTAATTGTGTTATGACCATCTTCAATCACTTCGTATTCTTCCTGAATGTAATTTTCCATCCTGAATAAGTATATGCTGATTTCTTAGTCAATAACCTACTAATAGACATTCTCCCCCCCTAAAATTTATAGGTTAAAATAATACCTACAAGGGTTTTTTTAGGGGGAGGGGAGATAGCAGAGGGCTTAAACTCAAGGCCCTGAACTCTCCCTTGACTTGCTTGCTCACAGCTGGCATTGTACCACTTGAGCCACAACTCTAGCCCAGCATTTTGTTGATTAATTGGAGATAGACTCTGCCTCGGCTGACTTCGAACATTGATTCTCCAGGTCTCCACCTCCTGAGTAGTTAGAAATATAGATGTGAGCCATCAGCACCTGTGTTATCCTCGCCATAGGGAAGAGGAAACTGAGGCAAGGGAGGCTAAATCCCTGACTTGTAGTAGAGCCAGTCCAGGCTCTGGGATTGAAATTGCTCTACTGAGGATCAGGAACATTCTTACGGTTTTTAAAATGCATCGTCAAATGTTCAACTGGAAAGGTTGTCACGGTTTATTTCTTCATCCTCAGCATGTGTATCAGTGCAGGGTCTTGGAAAAGAGTGTTTAGAGCCTTGTCAACGGAAAAACAGTCCTTCTTGCAGCCCTTCCACATGTATATGGAAATCTTTCTCAGTAGGTTTTCAAGAAATGCTATGAAATAGTTGTATGCCACGGCTATCATAGTTTGTAAGTCAGCTGCCAGGTGTAACGCTGTTTGTGTGGAGGTGGAGAAGGACACTGACCAGGTTCTGCAGTTTGTGCCATTGTGACCCACTGAGCATGTTCCCTACATATTCGTCCCTGACTTTCTTCTTTTCCCCTGTCCTTCTTGAGAGAATCGGAAAAGATAGATGATACTTACATGTGCAAGTGGTGCGTGGAGGAGAGTTTGTGTTGTGAAAGAAAATAAAAATATCTGCCTGAGGACCCAGAGCCCCTGCCCTCAAAAACCCTTTCCAGGTACTCTCAGGACGAGGGGGAACTGATTTTCTGGGAGCCCTAGAAGGAGGACAGAGAGGACCCAAAGTCCAAGAAGACAAGGGAGCCCAGGAACAGGGAGCAGAAGACAGGTAAGAAAGAAGAAAGTCCAGTGAGGAGGTCTGGGTAGGGGCTCACGTCTCAGCGAGAAACCCTCGGAGCCTCTATGCCCATCCCTGTGTGTACCTGTTACAGTTAATAGTTAGGATTATTTCTCTTTTTGGAGAGGACTGTAACTACCCAGACTGCTTCTTTTTATCTCTACCCCTTCCATACATATGCCGGGGCCCCATCTACTGCTGTTTCGGAGGGATTTTTCTGTTCACAGTAGGAAAGCAAAAGTATTTCCTATTCTTGTGAGTGCACCAAGGGCAGGGCCCAAGTCTTTTTTTTTTTTTAAGTTATTGTATTCATTCTCAGTGGTTCTGACCTGTCACAGTTTTCAATTTGACTCATGAGACACCCATCCTCCTAATTGAGGCATGGTTGTGAATTATGTTGGCGAGCGCTGTTTTGCTTCCTAGCTTCAGAAAACCCAATTCCAACTCTTCAGTAAAGATGAGGGAGCCCAGAATGGAGAGCAGGGGGCTGGATCCAGAGTTCTGAAGGATGTTGTTGCCTCTCTCCAACAGTACTCTGGATTGGCCGCTGCATGACTTACGAGAGATCTGACTTCACAGAGCCAGGGAAGATGCCTTCCCTTGGATTTTATATGAGGGCCCGGAGGAGGCCACTTACTTTGGCTTCAGTCATTGATAATCTGGGATTGGTTTAGTCAAGGCTTGTCTTGAGTCACATAAGTTAAGCAAGTCCTGTATCCAGTGGACCAAAGCATCTCAGTTGTCCAGACTGTGCTCGGGGGACAAATCTACACCTGATGGAAAGGACAGGAAACTACTCCAGGAAGGTCAAACCCATTAAGCATTTCAGGATTGTAACTGATCAGGTTAATTTGGGTATTGATTTCTGTCATTCATGGTTTATATTTTTCTTTTAGCGCTTTTCTATTTACAATAAGATAAACATTGCTTCTGATGACACTCTAATTTTTTTAAATGATTTTATTGTTATTAAGGTGTTATACAGAGGGGTTACTGTTTCATAAGTCAGGTAGTGAGTCCTCTTTCTTTTTGTGGACCCCTTTGGTTTTCCTTAGTTTCCTCTTCCTGTCCCTGCCCATAAGTTACATAGTTCATTTTCCATATTACATCTGATTTTTTTAAAACAAACTTTCTGAGCCAAGCACTTGACAGACAGGTGCTCCACTACTTGAGCCACGCCTTCAGACCTTTCTTATATTGGCTTTTTTCAAGATCGTGTCTCCCTTGATGTTGGTTTTGGTCTGGGCAGTGGTCCTTCTATTTGTGCCTCTCCACATCGCTGGCCTTGACAGGTGCGTACCACCGTGCTCCCTCATTTTGTTTTCCCCCCATAGCTGGGATAAGTCAGGTTAGTGGGGTGCAGGAAGCCACAATGCAGAAAGAAGAGTTCTCCCAACTTGGCCAGGCGTATTGCAGGTGCTGAGTCTCACAGAAAGGAGAGAATTGTCTGTGAACACACAGGTGGTTTGTTCAGACCATTTGAGTCCTGCTAGTACAGCCCTCAGCCAAAGGGTGTTCAGAGCTATTGCAGGAGCACCAGGCAGGGCAGAGCTTCTGCTGTCCTGCTTGCTGAGTTTCTCACCCTCCCCTCCCCCCACCCCCAGTTGTTCTTCCAGAGGAGAGCTCTGACCCCAGACTAGAAGGGAGTAGAATTCTGGGAACCTTTAGTTGCCTGAAGCCACTGCCAGAGAAGAGCTGGCTCCAAAGAGGCGAGAAACATCCGTGCTCTGGTGAGGTCGCAGTGACTCTGCTGGAGACCAGAGCCTGGGGAAGCAATAACATTCTGGTGTCAGTCAGTCTCTGGCCCTGTCCCCAGGCCTTGTTCCCATTGTAAAATGACACTGGCTGGGGAGGGCTTCACATCTCCAGTTCAGGCCAGGCAGGCTGCAGAGCAGCATCTATTCTGAGGTGCGTGCAGCAGCCTTGGATGGAAGAGTGAGGAGAACAAAGTAAGCCCTGAGGTCTGGATCAGAGAGCAGGGCCGTGGCCACCCTGTGTATGTGTTCTGGGGACTGGGCTTTCTGAGATTGACATTTGAACTTGATTGATTTATTTTTTCTACATAGCAGCAGAGTTAAACAGTATGTGAGGAGCTGCATATGGATAAGCTTAGAGGAGGCTAAAGGCATAGGGGTCCCCCCCACATTCATCCTTAAGTAGTTGTGGACCAGGGGAAGACGAGGAAACATTGCCACATCCTCTTGATGATTCCTTCCAACCTGAATAATGTACACTTTACATCAAATAAGCTATTTGAATTCACTTGTCTGATTGAGGTAAATAATATAGAAAAGGTAGGCCCCAAAGTTAACTGCCTTTTTTTTTTTAATGCTATTAGTTGCATTGGGGTTTGAAATCAAGGTATTGTGCTAGGCAGGTGCTCCTACACTTGAGCCATGCCTCCAGCCTTTTTTGCTTTTAATTTGTTTCTCAAATAGAGTCTCATGCTTTTGCCTGGTCTAGCCTTGGACCATAATCCTCTTTTCCTTGCTTCCCAAGTAGCTGGTATTACAGACATGCACCACCCTACCTAGTCCTGTGAAGTTTGCTTTCTTTATAAGCAGAGGGGGTGAGAAGGAACATTATTCCAAATAGAATGACAGTAATAATAATAATAAATTTTACAATGGGAGTAACAAAACATCCATCTGAGAAATAGTCGCTATTGTCATATGTCAGCAGCTTGTGCCTATAATCCTTGTATTTGGAAGGTTGATACCAGTAGGATCTTTATTCCAGGTCAGTTTGGGTAGAAAACTCTGAGACCCCATGTCAGTGGAAGAAGCTGGGTGCAGTGATGTGAACCTGTCATCCCAGCTAGGATGGGAAGCCTAACATAGATGGATAGTGGTCCAGGTGTCTACCTGGGGAGGTCTGCTTGATATTAAAGTCCATGTCTCATCTCCTCTGTTATCAGGAGCCAGTAGTAACCTCTATGCTCAGAAGTCAAAGGTTAGCTGTATCCAGGCAGAACTGGCCACCAGCACAGCCTGAATAGAAGACAGGGCTGGTGGCTTCTTATGTGTTAGGGTGGCATACTCTACTTGGACCCATCCCACTCTCACAGAGCCCTGTTGTCCCCATCAAAAAACTTCACATATGCCTCCACTGACGGTCTCCCCATCCTCCTCCATGCCCCAGCCTTAGTGCCTGCCAGTCCTTATTCTCGAAACCTTGGTTCCTGGCTCCTGCTGCTGGGACATTTCTGCTCAGGTAAGATACTCTGATGACACTCCTCTTTTTGAGGATGTCCTCTCACTTCTAGACAGCTAATCACAACACCTTTCTTTCTGTCATGGTTTATATCATGCTCTGCAATTATTGTGTCCATCAACCATTATTCAATCAAGATTTACTGAGGGACTCTATGTGCTGGACACTGTGTCCGGTGTTTGTGAATTTTCTCCTCTCTGGTTTTTTTTCCCCCAACCCTCTAGGTACCCAACACACCTTCCAACTCTCAGACCCATGTCTTATTTCCTTTGAATCCCAGATAATTGACAAATCTTGATACCCAGATTGTATTTAACTATTAGTTGATGAGTGACTCAGAACTTTACCCCACTTTTGAATTTCTACTTTTTTTCTTCCTCCCATACCCAGCTAGACTCTGAGACTCTTGTGGACAAGGCTTGGGTCTTCTTTTACTTTTTTCCTTCCCTTTCCTTTTTACCTGTTAATCCATTTTGTTGGTTCGATCTCAAGGGGATCGCTAGAAAGAGACTTTTTCTAATCTTCCCTTTCTTCATGGGTTAGCAGTCTCTGCTCTCTGTATATCTTTGCTTTATTTAATCTTTACAATATACATCAATTGTAAGAATACTTAACAGAAACTTGGTTACAAAAAGTTTCAGCATATGGAAAGGTATTAAGAGAGAAAAAAAAAAAGGCTTCCCTTTGCTTTTGACCCATTTTTCCATCAAGGCCACAGCTCTACCTGCATCTTCTTCTAGAACACAGGCACCCGTGCACTCACCTGCGTGTGCACACACAAACATCCACACCCACCCACCGTTGCTGGGAGGATTTGTCTTTTCATCCTCCAGGCCTGTGACTGAAGGCAGGGACCTCTTGTTCATACCTGAGACCTTGGTGACTAGATGGCCTAGCAGCTTCCTGCCCTGTTCTTGTGAAAGAAGAGGGAGGACGAGGGATGGATTCTGTCTGAGATCACTGGGTGCCTCACTCTGTGATCTAGGAGTTGCTTTTAATTTCCTGTGCTGGGAGCCGACAGCCTGATGAGAAGAGGCAGATAGCCGGCTGGGCACCCAGTCTTGTTGGGTCTGGAGCTTGTCTGCCCGCTGCAGGGTCATGATCCTTTTATCTTCCAATCTCCTGTCCCCACCCTGGGTGAAGGAAGCCAATGCTTGATGATTTTATAGTCGGGGAGGGAAGTGGAATAAAGGTGTGTGTGTGGGGGGGGGGAGGGCAGAGGTAGATGTTGAATTCACCACTTAGACTTTGGAATAGGACAGAGGAGTTGGGTCCTGGTTCTATGGTCTCTGGCCATTCGACTTCAGGCCTTAACTCGCCAGCCATTAGCAGAAGCTCCTTTTTGGCCTTCTTAGGAAAAATCAAAAGAGAATGAATTCAGTGTACGAAGCAAAGTACCAGAGTTTAAGTTAGGCTAACTGGTGGCAGGCGTCTTTAGTCCTCTGTCTTCTTCCCCTTGAGCACTCATTTTCCTGTTCAGGTACTAAGTGGCCTGTCTTCCATCATGTCTTCTGGTGAGGACAACAGCAGCTCCTTCAATGGCTGCTGCTCCTGCAGCTCTTCTCCCTTTGAGGTGACACCGCCCTGGTGTCAGGCATGGTGCCTTTCCCGAGGGGTGTGCCTGCCAACCTTTACAGCCGCCCTCAACAGTCCCACTTCAGAGGAGAGAAGGCAGTTATGGTTTTTCCCAAGCTTACACACTCGGAAAAGAAAACCATCTGTCTGGGGAGGGTTGGTTGATACTATGTAGAGACTTAGTGGATTGTCTCCATCATCGGTTTGCATTTCCAAAATGGTTTTCGAAAAGAGGTCAGAGCCTAGGTAAGAGCGTCGATTGATCACAGGAACAAGTCAAGCTTCCTCAACCTTGGTGGAGAGCATGGCTCTTTTTGAGAGTGAGGAGAAGCATACCACCTTTCTCACAGGGCTGGTGTGTACATGGCAGAGAGATCTTCCTTCAAACAGCACATAGCAGATGGCCAAGAATGCTAGCTTCTGGCGGGCTGGGGTGGGGTGGGGATACTTGTTAGGCCTGTAGTATTTATTTGATACCAGTTGAGAAGTAGTATCATCGGTAACATTATTAGTTTTGTTTTGGGCCTGTGAGCCTCAGTTTCGACATCTGCGAAATGTCAGTTGTAATAGTACCTGACTCGTGCGGTACAAAGATACACACAGTTGAGATTATGGATAAAGCACTGAGCTCAGTGCTTGTCTCATAGGAACTGCTCAACAAATAAATGGCAATGCTGAGTTCCTGTTCGAATCGTCACATCTCACTGCTTCTCCGGGGCTGACTTCCTTCCTCCAACCATCATGTCAGCTTGATTGCTGCAGTTAGCCTACCTCTGGGGTGAGCACCAGACAGCACCACCTCTTATGTGGCAAGTGACACCATGGTAGGTACACTGAGAAGGGACCTCTTGTGCTTGCCCTGTCTCACCACTATTTCAGGGCCATATGCTGTGCATCTTTTGCCGATGAGGATGTTGCTCCAGTAAGACTGTGATGCCAGACCCAGAGTGACTAGCCGCAGGTCTTTCACCCCTCTGTTGACTTTGGCATTGAGGACTTTTGGGGAGGGCTGCCATGGTTACATTCCTCAGAGTAGCACAGAGAAAACAGTGCAGCTCTTGCCAATTTCCTTGAGCTCCAAGGAAAAGAAACAGAAACAAGTAACATGAGTAGCAATGCAAAAAATGTATACGACTAAAGGTGTGTTGAGGGAGTGAAAGCTTTGGGAGTGTGCTTCAGGAACAATAAACTCATCCTGCCGGCTGCCTGGGGCGTTATGTTGCTGGGTGTAGCCTGTCAGCTGAAGGGAGGTGGATTTCTTCTCACCATTGGAAGGGTGGAGACGAGATTCTTGGCAGTTGTGTAGGTATTTATGTTAGCCTCTCCTCACCCGGCCATGTTTGGGGAACTGGGTTCATTTTGGGGTGTGAGGCAGGGTGCTGGTGGATAAACTCAAAGTTGGTATTAAGTACAAGCAAATGCAACTCAAGGACACTCTTACAGTTTGGATCTTAAGTGTCTCCCAAAGGTCTGTATCTAGATATTAAAGATACGGTCTCCAGCCTGTGGCACTATTGGGAGGTGATGCGCCTTTAAGAAGTTGCGGTCTAGTGGAAAGAAGTTAGTTCACTGGGGCATTTCCTTGAAGGGGCCTCCCTCTCTCCGCTTTTACTTTCTGGCTGCCCTGAAGCAAACAGACCTCCACCACCACCATTTACTCTTTTTTTTTTTTTTTGTCTTTATTTTGGTACTGGGGGATTGAACCCAGGACATTGCACTTGGCAGGCAAGCACATTACCATGGAGCTACCTCCCAGCCCACACCATTGTCTCTTGCCACCACATACTGTGCCCCCTTCCCCCAGACTCCAAATGACAGGGGCTGGGCAGTGGTAAACTCCTAAACTGTGAGCCGAAAATAAGCCTTTCCTCCGATTAAGTTGATTTGTCTCAGGTGTTTTGTCACAACCATAGAAAGCTGACTAACACAGGGACCCCCACACATGCTGGCCACTGTCGTATGAAAATACTACGTTCTGCCTACTGACCTAGATCTCACCCTCCAATAAAACTGCATTGTACTTAGAACTCTCAATACAGTGTATTGTGTGACTGTCTTAGTGTAAGTTAGAAAGAAAAGTTGATTAACCTAAACCTCTCCTCCTCCTACTCTTGTTCCCTGGAAAGAGAAGCCAACACTGAATAACCGTAGACAAATTGGAGGGAGATTATGGGATCTTTCCAAGATGAGAAAAGGAAGAAAATACTGTTTAAGATAAGAGAGACAGAAGATGCTGTTGACACTCAAAAATCTGGCATTCCTTTAATCTACTGCCACTCTAAAAATGCCCTTCAATTTAGTGGCTTTAAGCAGCAGCGTTTGTTTTGTTGATGAATCAACAGTGCAGCCAGGATTAGGCGGGAACACCGTGGCCGTCTCTCTCCACTCAGCTGGGCCCTCCCACACTTTGCTCACTCGCACACAAGCCTGGCACAGGGTGCTGCTGTCAGCTGGGCCTGTCCCCCTCTGCATGTGCCCAGGCTTTCTCCTCACCCCATGGTGGCCTGGTTGCCAGGGTGAGCTGCTTTGGGAAGTCACTCAGCATCACGTTTGGTCATCAGAAGTGAGTGAGCAAGCACACCATTTCCTCTGTGGCCATCACAGTTTGCCACAGACTGAGTGACTTAAAACAACAGGTTTCCTCTGTGTTCTGGAGGCATGAAGTCTGAGATCAAGGTTTCCTCGGTGGCCTGGTTTATAATGGCCGTCGTCTGCCAGTCCTCACTCTGTGTGTCTCTCTCCTAACCCCTTCTTATTAGGACACTAATCAGATTAGTTTAGAACCTGCACTACCAGCTTTATTTTTTTCCCCTTAATTATTTTGTTATTTCCCCCCCCTTTTTTTCTTTTTCACAAATAGCATACATTTGTAATATGAAGGCATTTCATTGTGATAGTCCATACTCACACAAAGGGCACTTTGAACACATTTACCTCCTTCACCAAATTCCCATTCCCTCCCCTGTTTTGAAACATTGTCTGGTGAGTTTCATTGTGCTGGAATTCACATATGGATGCTTGAACTTGAGTTTTCAAAACTGCGCTACAATGGTTTGATACAGTGTGTCCTCTAAAGGGCCTCTTGATGGAAGCTTGGTGAACATCCCTCAATCTTTGATTATCCTCTTCTCCCCATCTCCCTCCTCCCATCCTCTCCTAGACAATACACCCTTCTGCATCTTTCAAGGACCATTTCCAAATACCAGCACATCACAAAGTGCCAGGAGTTGGGGCTAGTCCAAGAATTGAGTTCCCTCCCAACCTAGTGAGTAAGGACTTGTTAGATCTCATTTGACTCCCAAGTATTGGGATGTTTTTCTAACTGAGCCAAGGGCTAGACATGTATGGGTCACCGCAGGCTATGAATTATATCAGGTTTTCACTTTGGATAATTCTTTGTATCATTCTGCCTCCGTTTATGCAAAAACATCAGAGCAGAGGGAATTCTCAATTCAGCAGTGCTCTTCTGACAGGCCATCTGTGACTGTAGAAAGCTGCAGTGAACATTCATATCCTCCACAGCTACTGCCAAGGGGCATGTATTAGTCTGTGTTCTGTTACTGTAACAAAATGTCTAGAGCTGGATGCTTTTCTAAAGTTCGGTGTTCTAGCGATAACAGAGCAGGGTGGGAGCATCTGCATGGTTCTGGTCAGGGCTCTGGCTCATCATGACAAGTTCATTGATATGGTATGTGTGAGAAGAGAGATCAGTGGCCAGAAAGGAAGCTGGAGAGAGCTGGGGAGCAGGTTTTTCCTTTTTATGACAACTTATACCCTTGCAGAAATTACCTGGGGTTCTGTGAAAACTACATGAATCTGCCTGAGGGTTGCACACCGCGACCTAGTTAGGCTAACCTCTTAAAGGACCCATCCCACCACCCTATTGAGCACCAACCAAGCCTCCGTGACCTTTTGGAGGACACATAGCAACCAAACCACAGCAGTGTGGTTTTGAAAACTCAAGTTCTAATGCCATTTTTGGAGTCTTGATAGGTTGTTCTTTCCTGGAGCTGAAGGTGATTACAAAGTGACTATAACAGAGAACAGCTCAGATCAAAAGGCACGGACACCAAGTTGGGGGGCTTTCAGTTAATTCCCAGGACCCAGCAAAAGCATCTTGGAGGTTGCCTGTTACAAAAACAGTGCGACTGTAACAACTGGGCCATCTACATCTTTCAGTTCTGGAGTACATAGTTCTGAGGAACTCAGCTTTTAACCCCACCTTGTTTATTTTGGAAACAATACGGTACATTATGCCATCAGTCTTTGAATACCAGTCACCTAGAGACCCATGCTAAAAGAGGCTGCTGGTTCTGTGCAGGGAGTGGGGGAGCAGCATGGGGGGAGGGGGAGGGGGCTCTCTGTGTCTGATTGGGTGGGTCTCAGGTAGGGCCTTAGAATTCAAAACTTTCTAAAGATTCACTAAGTCCAACACTTCAGGACCTACTTTGTTATGGAGATATTTCACCATTTTTATTTCTTCTCTCATCAATAACTTTGATGATTCTCATACTCTTTCCTCTCCCACCTAATCTAAAAAGATCTTCTTTTCTGATCAGGAAGCCTTGAGCCCCTTCCACCCACCCCTCCCCCTCGCCCTGCTGCTTCCAAATGCTAAAGAACTCATCTGCCTGCTGCAATGGCAGAGCTTACTAAGCAGGAAAATAGTGGGGGGAGACTGGAAACACACGTGTTAATTTGCAATCTTTCATAAGAAGAGCTACCATTAATCTTCTATCAGGCCTGGGGACATGGGACAGCAAACCGCAGGAGGTAGCTTTGGTCTATGAATCTCCCCGGAGGCAGCCTAAGGATGGGGGTATCTGAGAGGCCTGGTGGCCCCGTTCCCAGAAGGGGAATTTTGGCAAGAGGAGAGGTAAAGTAATCCAGAAAGTTTGTTTTTAGAAACTCACTAGTGGGGCCTGGCTCCCAGCAGAGCCCTATTGGACAGCTCCTCCTTCTTCCTCTTCATGTTCCCACTTCCAGCCCCTCCCCTACCTCCTCAGCTGGCTCCCTGCTTCCAGGGCTGCCTTGCTAGGTGTCAGGCCACACACACAGTGATTCTTACAAGAGACCACAGAGCAGGGTTTCTACCACTGAACTGCAGCTAAATGGCAAGATGCCACAGGGTCTTTTCATCCTCTCTCCATTTTCCTAGTGGAAAAGGAAAGGAAAGGAGGAAGGAAGGAAGAAAAGATGGAAAGGGAGGAAGGAAGGAAGGAAAGAGGGAGGAGGGAGGGAAGAATGGGAGAGGAAAGGGAGGAAAAGGGGAAAAAGGAAGGAGAGAGTCTTGTTTTGAGTTTATTCAGGTGATATAGGCTGAACAAGCCCTATTTCCAAAGCTATCTTACACGTCTCTGGGTGACACTAATCTCCTAGGTAGAAATGTCACCAGAGACTGGATGAAGGGTTCCCTCAGTCTCCCAATTCTCCCAATTTCTGCATAAATATCACATAGCCTTGAGATCCACTCATGAAAAGCGCTTCAGAATCTCTCTCCTTTCTCTCTCTCTCTCTCTCTCTCACACACACACACACACACACACACACACTCACAAGGTTTATTTTAGTATAATAGGGTTAAAGTATGGAGATAGAAAAAAGGAAAAGGTAGAAACATTTCCTATGCAGGAAACATTTCTGTATGCAGGAAATAGGAGGTAAAGACTCAAAATAGTTATGTGTTGAGGTGGGTTCTTGATAACTTTTTGTTTTTGTCCAGACTGATCTTGATCCTCCTCATCTCTACCTCCTGACTAGCTAGACTCACAGGCTTATGATACCATGCCCAGTCCACTCCTCATGGTTTGGGAGATATCACTTTGTCTAAGACAACTGGGAATTTTGGAACTGGGAGGAAGCACTTTCTAGGAGGGAAAATGGTTATTCCACATTGTTAACCACAGCCAGCCACGGCAGTGAGCTAAGTCACTACAGGAAGACCCTCTCACACTTCAGGACTAGATGGTTAAAGACTCACACTTAAGGACTGTTCCTACTGCCCTCCACCCTCAAGTGTGTAAACAGAAAACTCTCCCCCACATACCCATTCACCCAATCCAGAAGCATTTACTCTATACCAACTCTTGTTCCAGAACTGAAAGACAACACACTGTGCTTCAAGTAATTCAGAGGCCAATATAGGAGAAGGAAAAAAAAAATCAACTAATAATTGGATCATGGCTGCAAGAGAAACAGTTATACAGTGGGTTCCAGGGGTCTAAGGGAAGGGGAGGGCAGTAACACGAGATTGGTTGGTGGGAGGTTTCCTAGAAGTGGCAATATTTGAGCTGAGCCCTGAATGAAAAGTGAGAAAACTTGAGGGTGAGGGGTACAGGAAGAGCCATGTTAATCAGAGAGCAGCATACACAAGGTCCCGGGCCAGGAAGTGGCCTTTGTCACCCAGAATTGTAAGTTGTTACGTGTAGTGGATCACTGGTCCCTGTGGATGTTGCAGGTCACAAAGGTCGTTACATACTGAGCTGGGCCAATTTCTCAATGAAACCAAGCTTGGAAGAGAAATTTTATGTGGTTAGAGGAGAGAGGAACAACTGTCAGGATGCTATATAGTGGAGAGAAGTCTGAGGCATGCTGGCAATAAAATAGGGCTGACTGGGTAGTCAGCTCTTCTTGCATTGGGAGACTGGAAATCTCCTGGGCCCCCCAGACCAACCAGCAGGGATGTGAACCCCAGGAAGGCAGCTTGCGATGCTGAGGAGGGAGGTAAGGAAGGCCAAGCCAATGGACTCGCTCTCAGCGCTCAGAGCTGAGGCTCAGGCCAGGTACTGAGAGCCCTTCTCCCACCTCAGGCTCTGCAGAAGGTTATTGATCTCTGCTGCTGAGAACATAATTTTGGCATTTACTTCCAGGCCTCTCATTTTGTGCTGTTACCCTGGAGGGAAGTGAGATGATGGCTCTGAGGAGCATGGAGGAGAGAGGAGAGTGGGATTTCTGGATTTGTCTATGCTGTTCAAGGTGGTAGTGAGTCACTATCCACCCACTAGACGCAGGAGCCACAGAAATAAGGACCACTGATTTAGGATTCTGTAAATCGAGTGCTGTAAGAGACTTTGACGTCTCTAATTGTAGAAAATCTCTCACTTATTCAAAACTAGCATAGTGTAATGAACCCCACCATCACCCCCAGCCATTGTTAGTCACAGCCAGTCTTGTTTAGGTGACACTGACAACCTTTCTCCCTTGGTATTATTGTGAAACAAATGCTACATGGAATTTCATTTCATCTGTAGATATTTTAGTGTATTTTTTCGCAAGATGTATACTCTCTAAAAAGTAAACATAGTAATACCATCAACACACTTGAAATTTTTTTTTTCTAGTCCTGGAGCTTGAACTCAGGGCCTGAGCACTGTCCCTGAGCTTCTTTGGCTCAAGGTTAACGAGCACTCTACTACTTGAGCCACAGTGCCACTTCTGGCTTTTTCCATGTATGTGGTACTGAGGAATGGAACTCAGGGCTTCATGCATGCTAGGAAAGCACACCTTCCCAGCCCTTGAAAATCATTTATAATTACAAATAGAATGCCTAGCTATTTAGAAAGGTTGAAATTAGGAGTCTCTCAGTTTGAAGCCCACCTGGGCAGAAAAGGCCAAGAGATTCTTATCTCCAATTAACCAGCAAAAATCTGGGCTAGAGGCATGGCTCAAGCAGTATAGTACCTACCATACAAGGGGAAGGCACTGTGTTCAAACCCTCATACCAGCAAAAAGAAACGTGGTCAATGACAGACCACGTATATGAGGATTGTTGATCATATATGATGGGAGTTCATTAAATTATTGCCTTGGTAACAGCCTTATGTTTGTAATATTACAGTGTATCACTCATACTTGTTTGCACTAAACAAGCCCACCACCCCTCCAGTTGTACCAAAGGGTGGTAATACAATTATATATATATATATATATATATACACATATATGTGTAACACATTATAATTATACACTCCAGCACATCATACTTAGTGATAATAAATTGCCATGTTATTGGTTTTTGTGTTTACCATATGATCATTTTTTTAAAGACAGGTTCTCACGGTGTAGCTCAAATTGACCTTGAACTCCCCATTCTCCTACCTCTTCCTCCTGAGTGCTGTGATTAAAGGCAGGCACCTACACACTGGGTTAGTTTTGTTATTATTTTAAAGCAAAGACTTACTGATGGAAGCACTGTCAAACAATATGCCATGTTACACTAGAAGCAGCCTTATAGTTTCATTGATTGTATCTTCTGATTGCATTAAGAAGGGACATTGGAAATGGGCTTATTTGATCACGTGATCAGATTTGTGCCCTCTGTAGTATCCTTACAGGGCATTACATCTCCAGCATGTGTCCCTTTTACTGAAGGACACATGGTTACATTTGTGACTGTGATACTTTCTGTATTATCATCTATTATGTGATCAGGGGATGACATAAAATAACAGACATTTGTGCATTTTTCCTTAGTTGTCTTATTAAAAATTGTTATGATTGCTTATTTTTGTTTGTTTCACTTGAACCAGATTGAACTAATGTCTATACCTTGTAATTGACTTTAGAGATGCAGCTCTCATTTTCCTATTTGTTTCTTTGGCACCAAAGCCTAAGAGGGCTAGGTGGGGACTTTGAGAGAATGTGAATCCTGACAAATGCCCTTGAGACCTGGGCCGCTTTTCTACTTAATTTTATTGACAGAGAAATAGAGACCTTAGAGACAAAGGTCACTCAACTAAAGGTGATGATGTCTTTATTTTTCAAGGTAACTTTTCTGTAAAGCAATATTCCTCTTCAGCTGGTAGAAGTTCCTCTGCACAGTCCTGCCTTCTTTCTAGAAGTTTCTCTGCACATTCCTGCCTTCTTTCTACAAAAGGAGAAAGTAGGTGAGGGATGGGTCAGGGAAACTATGCCTTGAAGAAGAGATTCTTCCTCGCTCCCCCTCCTCTCCTCCCTCCCTTGGGCTGGTAGCTATCCAAGAAAGGCTCCTCACAGACCCAGTTGGAAGTGGTGAGGATAAAGAAGTTCTGGAAACTTCTCCTTGTGCTCAGGGGGCTTAAAACAATTTACAGCTCATTTAAAATAGAAAGGCAGCTGCAAAAGTCTGTGTCAGTTAACCTAAGGATGCATTTGAATGACTCTCTCTTATTTTCATTACCTCAACCCTAGGAGAAGGCCCTTATTACTTCTCTTTCACACATAAGAAAACGGAAGCAGAAGTAGATTCTGTACCTTTCCCATGGTTATACAACTAACGAGAAGAAAGGCTGGGGTTGAATTCAGGTCTGTTGGACTCCAGTTCCCACGTTCTAAATCAGATGTCAACTTGACTGTGTATGGCACATTCACACCTTCATTTTAGGGGGGCAAGGAGAAGGGAAAGAAAGATAGGTATTATACAATAAGGTGTTTTTTTTTTGTCATTCTTGGGGCTGGAACTTGGGGCCTGGGCACTGTCCCTGAATTTCTTTTGTTCAAGGCTAGTACTCTACCACTTGAGCCACAGTGCCACTTTTGGCCTTTTCAGTTTATATGGTACTGAGGAATCCAACCCAGGGCTTCATGCCTGCTAGGCAAGTACTCTACCACTCACTAAGCCACATTCCCAGCCCCCATCATTTTTAAAATAAAGTTTTAGCAAGGATTTATTCTAATATAACTGGGTTAAAGTAGGGAGAAATGGAAAAGAGAGAGAATTTCCTGCTCTTCTTGCCGGAAATGGGAGTTTAAAGACTCAAAGTGGCAACTGTCACCTGCTGTCTTTATTCTTTCTGACCTGGGGGAATATACTTAGCCATGTCTTCTGGCAAGCCCCAACCATTTATAGAGTTGCCAGGGTGCTGCTTATTATTCTAAAATATGGAGAGGTATCTGAGCCTACCTAAAACACAGGGATAAGAAGTAAGTGTTCCTATTTCCTTTTCCCAGATATGCTTCTTATCTTTTACCATTTCAAAGGCAAGGGCAGATTAAGATAGCCCCCTTTGGTCTCTCTGTAACTCAACATCTAAAAGGAGGTAGGTAAGAGGGAAGATTGTGTGATTTTTCAGTTACTTCCTGGTTTTAACCTGTGAGTCTGGCCCTTTTGCTTTTTTGGTTAAAAATAATATAATTTCCCAGTCTCTTCATTTTCTCCCAAATGACTTTGGTCCCTTTTAAGATTAAAAGGGATTTGGTAGGTCAACGTGGTCCATCTTCTATAGCTGCTTCATGCTGAGAGGATGGTAGGCTCTGTTTGAAAGAATGGAATAAAAAAGTTGTTTCCCTGTCTGATTTAGGAGGTGACATGGGAAATTTAGTTGGTAGGAAATTTGGCTGCCACAAGCTGGACCAAAAATTGATCAAGCTTAGGAGACATTAAGTTACTCTTTTCTCTCAAGAAACTCAACTCGGTGCAGGCTCACTAATTTCTGGTTTCCCCAGCTTTCCGGCTCCTTCCCCAAATCATAGGTCCTTGAGAACCACTAATGGAAAGCATTTCAGGGGTGTCTCATGTGAAGCAAAGAGTCTCATAAGGCATGAGTTTTAGACAAGGACTTTATTTTCATAAATGATGGTTAAAATAGCAAGAGCTGTGTGCCAGTAGCTTATATGATAATCCTAGCTGCTTAGGAAGCTGAGATCCAAGTATCGAAATCAATCCAGGAAGGAAAGCCCATGAAACTCTTAGCTCCAATTAAGCCAGCAAAAAAAACAGAAATGGAGATGTGGCTTGCCAACCTGAGCAAAAAAAGCTCAGGGACAGCTCTCAGGCCCTGAGTTCAAGCCCCAGGACTGGCAGAAATAAACATGCCACTAGCAGTAACAGCAGCAACAACAAAACAAAACAAAATCATGCTTGACAACTTTCTGGGCAAAGGGATAAAGAAAAAGACTAGCTTTTAATCAGATAAATGAAACAAGAATCTCAAACCTGAATGTGCATATTAGTGAGCTGAAGATTTTGTTAAAATGCAGCTTTGGGGATAGGAAGTTGGAGATGGGCCGAGTCTATATTCCTAGCCAACTTCCAGGTAATAAGCTACTGGACCATGATCCACATGTTGAAAAGTAAAACTTGAGCCAAGGACTTTGGGAAAAGTCCTGAATTCTGCTGACCTCTAATATCTTTATTTACAAAGAGGAATGAAAGTAGTGCATACATTGTAGGATTGTTGCCAACATAATGCATATAAAACTGCCTGTCACCACCTCTAGTACTTAAGCAGCTATCAAAGAAGCTCTGAATAAATAGTATTGTAATAAAAGTTCCATTGACTCAGACTCCCAGGAGGGAGGGTGCTGGGACATGTACATTTTTAACTGAAATCCGTAAGTGACTTTTATGTACAAGGAAGCTGATCACCCCATACTTTGTCTTTGTCAAGGAGAGGAAAATCCCCAACCTGATCTGAGTTCTTCAAATCCCACAGGCATCTGGGTTTGGAAATGTTTGAATCAGGAAGTGATGCGGTAACGTCTTCAATAAGACTGTTGCTCCCCAAACAGCACAGGTAATAAGAGATTTGTGAGGTCGCTTTATTGTTCTCCAAACAGATGTATGCTGCAAGCCTCCTGTTTTCCCTGGGTTGTGTCAGAAACAGACCCAAACGATCAAATACATGAACGTAAAAAACTACCCCTGCCATCAAGCATAGAGTAGGGGACATATGGGAAGAGGCTTAGACTTGTGCAGGTGACTGAACTCCCATGGGAGAGGAAAATATGTTGTAAAACGAAGTATCACCCTTTCCATGTAGTGCTGTGACTTGACCTTGTTTTACATTCTGGAGATTCATTTCTTGAGTTTCAAAAATGCTATTCAACCGATCTCTACTGGGCATCTATCATGCCAGATTCTGTGTTAGGTGCAGGGACACAAGAATAGTAAGGAAGTTTCTGTGCTTGGGTTGTGACATCAGTATGGTGGCCCCTCTTTATCCATGGGGGATATATTCCAAAACTCCTCATAGAGCCCTGAAAACACAGGGACTACCAAACCCTGTATGTGAAACTCAGTTTTTAGACCCCAGACCCAAAGTCCAAGGGTCCTACATTAGATATGACCACTGTTATGCTAAATAAAAGGACACGGTAAAGGACAGAGAAAGGCACCACCGTGCTCTACTCAACATCTTCTTATGAGAATCATCTCAGGTAATATGTACATAGTGGAAAGCAGACTAACACAAGTTCTGTGCTGGGGAGATGGGAAAGATGATCCATAGAATTTGTCATCTGAACTGGAGCAGTTTTGAGAGTACACGAAAGTATTATTCTTAGTAAATAGAAATGCCCAGCCTGAACTGGGACAGTCCCCAGCCAGCAAGGGCACATGATGTGTGTAGCTGTGAAGTTCAGGAATTGGCAAAGTAAATAAAGAATATTAAGGCAATTAAGGAATAACAGTGCCCACACATCTGTGTGGTCTCAAAGCTTCCCTAAGATTCAGATAATGACTTATTTGAGATTTCTTTCTTATTCAGTTCCAAGTTGCACATAACAAAAGAACTTGGTTTGCTCATGTGATTTTATTATAACAGAAGTTTTTCTTCGCAAAAGCTTCAGCAGTCTTGGGAATACCATTTTCCATGATGTAATGGTGAAATTCCTTTCCTATGTAGGGAGAAAAGAGTTCCATTCTAAATTAAAATATCACGACGTGAAGAAAGCTCAATTAATTTTAGACTTCATTTGTGGAGGCTGGGACTGTTATTCCCTTTTGCATTAACTATTCGTAAAATATATTTGTTTAAAAATGTTTGTTTTCGGTGTGCATGGAAAGGGGGATTAGATGCAGAGTTTAGAAGATATAAAAACCATATGGTAATAATAGTATATCTGGGTGCTTTCTATGTCTCAGGCATTGAGTTAAGGTTTTCACATGTATTATTTAATTCTCATGTAAAAAAAAAAAACGCTCTCATGAGATTGGTATAAGAGGAGAAGCTGAAGCCTGGAGAGATTTGCTGCATTTGGGATGGTTAATATGTGCTATTGTTTGAATATGTCCCCTCCCTACAAAAATCATGTCTTATGTGGTCCCCAGTGTGGTGGTGCTAGGAGTTAGGCCCTTTTGGTAGATGTCTGGTTCATGTAGAATCTGCTCTCACAAATACATGAGCATTTTTATCTTAGGAATGAGTCAGGGCTCACACTTTTTTCTTTATGCGTACTCTTTTACTTTTGCTTTTCAACCATACATAGGGAGACACAAGATCCTCCCTCGCCTGAAACAAAGCAGATTCCAAAGCCTTGTTCTTAAATACATTTCCTTTTTTTATAAGTCATCCAGTCTTAGGTATTATAGCAAGAAGAAGTGAACTAAGATGGTGTATGAGTTAGGATTTTAGCAATAGAATAGACATGTAGTTATTAAAGGGCATTTGCTGCATTACACTTATAGCCTTGGAAGCTTGATAATCACCATGGTCACTGTAGGCTGTAAAATCAGAGAACCCAAGCTCTGCTCCAGTCCAAGAAACTGGAAGCCTAAGGGATTGGGTAGGGCCAGTGATCTATCCCCAGTCAGAAGGTGATGTTCCCTGGGGAGTCACAGGTGTTAATCTGTGTTGAAAGACTGAAGAAGCTGGAGTCTGATTCTACAGGTGATGACAGCGATAGAAGCGCTCATGCAGGAGGAATGGAGAGTGTGGATTGAATAAGCATTGAACAGGTTCTGAACAAGAACTAAACAAGCTCTGACTGCCTCACTTTCTCTTTCATTTTTCTTCCATCTGGGCTCCCAGCCTATTGGATAGTTCTGCCTACATTTAGGGCAAGGCTTTCCCTGTCAGGTGCTGCCCCATATGCCCATCATCTCTGGAAATGCCCTCAGAGACACATCTAGAGGTATGATTTGCTAATCACCCAGGCCTCTCTCAAATGAATCAAGTTGACAATCAAGATGAATCATCAGCCTCCATCAGAAAGAATGACATTGCCCCATTTGTTAGGAAATGGAAAGACTTGGAAGAAATTATAAAGTGAAGTAAGCCAGGCCCAAAGAAACATAGGTCGCATGGTTTCCCTTATTTGCAATAACTAGTATATGTATAGGACAAGCAGAAAAGGCCAAAAGCTATGTACATGTGACCATATAAGATGATGTTAGGCGAAATGAATCCCAAGATAGGGACACAAATTATCTTTTTTCTTTCTTGCTGTTGTTTCTAACGTATTTATGATGTACCATGAGATTTTTTTTTGTTGATTTGTTTGTTTTTCCCCCATGGTATAACCCCTAGTTTTACTGTATTTGATGTCAGTGCCCTGCATCTTGTATATACACTTCTCTAATTCGGGGAGGGGAAGGGAAAAACAAAATGCTTAAATAAGGATACAGGTTGATCCATTGTAACAATGAGATGTACAAAACGTTGTGTTGAAAACGAACTTTACAACTTCAGTGTGTGTGTGGGGGGTAAGTTGTGGAGATGGGAGGGAAGAGATGGTGGGGGAAAACAAAGGAGGAGGCAACAATGCTCAATAGGAAATGTACTCAATACCTCGCTCATGTAACTGTAACCCCTCTGTACAGCATTTTTACAATGAAAATGTACAAAAATATTTTAAAAAGATGAATCATCAACCACAGAAGGAAAATGATGACGCTAAAGAGTAAACTACTCATCTCTACCAGCTCTTCAGAAAGAACTATTAAAAGTAAACATAATTGATGCAGAAAGATCAGATTTACCTAGGATACCATTTTGAAGCCTGAAGTTCAAAAGAACTAAAACAAACATGTCGCCCAAATTTTACTTTGACTTAGAAGTCCATAGTGCCTTATACTTACAGCTTAAATTCTAATGATAAGGTTTTACTTTTTATCTTTCCTCTCCAGTTTGAGCAGCTTATGGTTATATGCACATCTGCCGTAGTTGGTGTTAAGGACATTAACCTGCGTTCACGTCAGTGCTTACTCACTTGCTTATTGATGGATGGATTTGCTTATTTTTTTATTAGAGGTCTACTGTGCAACAGATGCTCTGCTAAGCACCAAGAAAAAGCACTGAAGAAAAGCCACCTGGTTCCTATCCTTGTGGTGCCCACAAGCTCACACTTCTAACACATCATTGTGCCATGAATAGTCATGAGAGAGACAGTCTGGAAGAGACTTGAACTTCCGCTGATTTGCCTCCAAATCTCAAGCAGGACAGAGTCTTTAGGCTGAAGGTAAGAGGAAAAGAACACACTGCTGATAAAGCAGGTAAAAATCCTGCAATTTTTTTTTTTTAACCAGCCCCAGGATATGTGAGATACATGACAACTACAGATTGCAGGTGCAATCTATAACTTAGTGGGTCTAGACACCCTAGATGGTTGGTTTATATTCTTAACAAATGTTTTCTGAGAGTCTACTATGTGTCAAGCCCTGTTAGGGAACCAGTGGTTCAGAAATTAATAAGCTAGAGGCGTCCTTATTCTCCAGAATCTGATATTCTAGTGGATAAAATAAAGAAGCAAATAGATGAACCAACAAGAAAATCCCAGAGTGGAAAAAGTGCACGGAAGTGGGTGATGGTGGAGCTGAAGAGTGGCATGTAGAGAGAGGTAAGAGAGAGCACTATGCATGAGACTCAAGGAGGCCCAGTGGAAGAAGTGGTCTTTGAGCTGATTCTTGCGCACCATGACGGGGAGTGAACCACACAGAGAACTGGGGAGGAGGCCCAGGCAAAGGTTCTGAAGGTTTAGCAAGGAAGTGTGTACTGGGATTTTTCTCCAAAGAGCACAAACCTCAGCAGAAAGCCATGGCCTCTGGACTTTACCTTAAGGAACTTGATCGAATGGTTTGGTCATCAGAGGTGCTTATTCTTACTTTCTCACATTCCCACCACCCCATCCCCATACACACATTTGCCTCCTTAGAGTAGCCCACATGTGCGGTGGCGACAATCTCTCTGACATTGTGGTCACCCAAGGCTGAGGGGGGAAGCGTTTGTGAGGAGCTGTGATGGACTGTTGAGGCAATCACCTTATAAAATGGTTGTGACTAAGTACGAGGCATAATGTTGCTTGAGAGGCTCCAGTGTCGGGAGGAGAGAAAGAGCAGCTGTTTCCTCTGCTCTCATTAAGAACTTAAGCCTTCTTCATATTGAAGAGCTTCCATAAACAAAAGCAGAGATTACTGGATGTTCCCACTAAAACTGTTTGTGTAACTAGACAGTATCTGTATAAAGGGAGCTCTTGGTGTTGGCAAATGGCATGAAAAACTGTTCTATCCTAGGGTCTGGAGTGCCAGAGGGTCAGGGCAGGTTCCCAAGCTGCAGGAGATTGTCTTTTCTGAATTAATTTTCACTCCTGAAGATGATTCCTGATCTTGAGGAATGGATGACAGTTGTGTTATTTCCCACTTCAGGCTCCCGATCCTGCACTGAGTTTGTCTTGTACAGTGTCTTCTTTGGCAGTTCGAGGGCTGTCTAGAATTACAAACCCATGCTTGATTTCTCTTCCCTAGGTAGCTGCACAGTAGTCTCCTTGGCTTATTCTTGTGTTGTGGAGTTTCTCTGAGTTATGTCCTTTGAAATGAAGTATTATTGAGGACTTCTGAATCTTCAAGAGAATTCAGATGGTTCTTCCTAACATTGTATAACTTTTTTTCTCAAGTAAGCCCTCTGACCTGAAAACTGTCTACCTCTTTGGCTGCCATGTTTCTGGAACATTCTTGAAAACATGGCCTCCATTTCTAGAGTGTACGGCTTTGCTTCTTGAAGCCCAAAGAAGTCTGCCATTGTGGCTACTGCTGATGGAGGAGCATAATCAGGGGGAAGTATCTGTCAAACATTATCCATGTTCCCATGTCCTGGATTCAATAGTCTCCCATCCTAAGTCAGAAACCAACATAATACATTTTGATAGTAGCCGTCAGCCAGGTCCCCCTTACTTTATTTTGTCTTAAGTTCTTTACCTATATTCATTTAACTTAGTCTGATAACAACCTCAAGAGATTAGAGACTGCTATTCTCCCCATTTTATAGATGTGACTGAAGCAAATCAAAAATAAATAATTCACCCAAGACCCATGGCTAGTAAGTGGAATGGGACACACGTTTGACACCTCTGTGAAGACTGAGGCAATTAGTCAGGGCGAAGTGAGTTCCAGAGCTACTAGGAAGGAAGGATCAACTACACTCAGATCAGAAATAGCAGTGCAGATTGTCAAAATGGAAGAGGAAGTCAGTGACCATGCAGCCCTCTGAGGTTCAGAGAGATGAAATGACTTGTTGAAGGTCATGTGAAGTGTGAGTGGCAGAGCCAGGAAATGAAACTAGTTTCCTGACTCCTGTTTTGTCGTCAATCCAATGATTGCCTTGTGCTTTGTGAACCTTAGGGGAGGTTGGTTCTGTCCAAAGCTTCCTGGACAGTCAGAATTTTCTAAGAAGTAGAGCCAACAGATGGACATATATTTTTAAAGATGGGATTTATGTGTGAGTACAGGCTGAATAGTCCACAGTCAAGGAACCAGTAACACAGCAGTCTTAAGAAGCTGGAGATGTCAGAACAGAGAGATGGTGATGGAGCTCCAGTTTGAGGTCAAAGGCTTAAAAAATCCACGGGGAGAGTCCTAAGTGCAAGTATGTACATATGAAGTCAGCCAAATCAATGATGCTCAACCCTGGAATTTAGCAAAGAGAGATGCATGTTCCTAAAAGGTTGGGAAGCTTAGAGGACAGATGCCTGATAAGAAAGATGAGACCTTATCTCAGAAAAAGCAGCAGGATAGAGGAAAAGATGGGATTCCTGATGGCACCCAACATGCATAGGCTTCTCAATTATACTGTCATGAACAGATGTTGAGAACCTACCATAAACATAGGTAATGAGACTAATATGATGTGCAGGATGCAGTTCTTAACACCCACCCCCCCCCACCTATGGTCCAATTGTCTGATAGAGAAGTCAAGACTCATACATAATTGTCTAATCATTCCAAAAGAATATGATGATAGATAGGCAACCAGTATTCTGCTAGGACAAAAAGGAAGAATCATCCATATTCAATTGGACAGTAAAGGTATTATAGTATACAGTATCTGTAGGTTTGGAAGACTAAGGAGGAACAAGGAGAATTTTAGGCATAAAGATCAACATAAACTTAAAAGGTAGAAATTAGAAAATTTCTGGACACAAGAGGGAGGTAAATGGATAGTTCAGTTTATTCAGAGCAGGTATTTCCAAAGAAAGAACAGCAGGAAATTAAATTTGTTTTGTCAAGTAGGACACAATGTGGATATATTAATGTTATATTGATTAATGGCTTTCCACCTAGAATGGGGCTGGCGGAGTATTGTGCTGAGAGGATTTGAGACACTTCTTAGGGGTATACCGTTGGAACCTGGTCTGTAGAAAGGAATACTAAGCAGCTTTCCAACCCATAGAAGGCCAAAATCTCCTTTTCCTTAACCACAAGGCACAGTGACAATTGCATTTGACATCATAAGCCTGGACTCAGAGATGCGTAACTGAACTGAAAGCTTCCCAGAGAAATTCTCTCCCATCCCACTGCGGCTTTTGTAGAAGGTCCCCTCTGCCTCAAAGATCCTTTTATGCTCTCTTTTCTGTGCTGATTTCCATGGTCTCAACTTCAACGTGCGAATTACAGAGATAATTTTGCCTAGCCCCTCCCCCCACTCCTCCTCAGCCCATCCTTTACTACCCTCTTCCCTTAGACTCTCTTACAATCTCCTGCTTAGAGTTCCACTGTTAGTAAATCTTTTGTTTGGTTTGTGTGATGTAGTATGTTTTACCATGCTGTGATAGCAGGGAGTGTCTGTGTTTGGGTCATCAGAGCTTTTGTTTGTTTGTTTGTTTGGCCCCTTTTACAGTCACTTGCAAACAGATTAAAACCTGTAGTGGTCGAAGAACGGATGCAAGTTCTGCTCACAGTACGTCAGTCATAGCCGGGAATATTTCCCTTTGGTGATGAACAGATCTTAAAGACCTTGGAGAAAGGCCTTAGAAGGTATCCCTAATCCTCCAAGACCTCAGATTTATACTGACTGATGGTACTTGAGTCATTTTTACTGTGTCCAGTGAGTGTACTGTACACTAGAACTTACTTATGTCAAATGCCATTTGATTTGTTTCCAGTTTCTTGCTAAATTAGACAATGAATCTATGAACATCCTATCTATTCTTTCTTTGTGCATTCCTACCAAATAGACTCAGAAAGGAAGCTACCAGGCAATAAGATATGCATATCTTTATCTGTACCCAGTAATGTCAATTTTTTTTTTCCCTCCGTGACTGTTTCAGTGCTTTAGTTGAGCCTTTCTGTTGATTCACTTCCCTGGCAACATTTAGTTTTGTTATCAGATTTCTTAACATCTGTTAATCTTGTGGGTGCAGAACAATGCTTTTGATTTCACAAGTCTAATCTTATCAGGCCAGAGGTTGTAAACCTGCTGTGCATGGCCAGATGACAGCTGCTGTCTGAATGCCAGCCCCAAGGTGTTTCTTTCTTTTTTTTTAAGCCACCAAATTGAATTAGTTGCCAACATTTAAAAGCTGGAAGAGCTCACTTAAGATGCTGTATTTTCCTATGGGGTAAAACAAAATCACTGGGTCTTTCTTATTCACACACAGGCAAGGCTGACCGCAGCTGAGAAGCAACTGTGTCTGCTCCTTGGGCAGGGAGGATGCTTTGGAATGGACCACAGTCCCACAGATAAGCTGTATCTCTTGGCTAGCTTATGTTCCTGGTCCTCTGTGAGATTTTTTTCCATTATCTGACTTGTCCTGAGCCTTTATGAAGCAAAGAAAAGCTTCAGAAGTGGGCTTGTGGTACACAGATAGCTCTGTTACCCAAGTTTGGCCCAGAAATAGCCCCGAACAACAGAGCTCAGTGCACACAGCCCTCAGATAAAGATTAGATCTGCTACTGAAGCCCAGTGCCACTTTTTTGAGTCTGAAACCTGTCTCCACTCCTTCCTTGGATGTAATCTTCGGAATATCCATAGCTCTTTTCTTCATTTGTACTTTTTCTTTTTCTTTTTTGATGATGGCTCTGAGGTTTGAATTTAGTTTTGCACTTGTTAGGCAGGTGCTCTACCATTTGAGCCATGTACCCATCCCTTTGAGCTTTTGTTAGGGTCTTACAATTATTCCTGGGTTAGCCTGGACTACAGTTCTTCTATTTATGTCTCCCAGTAGCTGGGATGACAGGCACACCTTCCATACTTAGCTTTTTCTGGGTTGGGATGGATGGAATCTCATGGACTTTTTGCCCAGGGTGTCCTGTAACTATGATCCTTCTGATCTCAGCCTCCCGAGTAGCTGGAATTACAAGTGTAAGTCACCACACCCAGCTCTTCATTTGTAATATACTTCTTACATGACACTGATTATTTGTGTGTACTTGCTTCTTTTTTTTTTTTTTTTGAAAACTCCTGGAGATTTGCAACCATGTATTGATATGTGTAGCTTTGTATTGTCCATGTTTCTTCCTGGCTTTCGCAGTACCTTGCACATGGAAGTTTTGTTGATTCGTTACTAAGTGCACACGCGCCAGGCATCCTACAAGGCCTTGGGAGCATGAGGTGCATCATGGCTTTCAAGGATGTGACAGAACCTCTGAGGAGATGACTATATTTGTTCATTCATTCCACACTAAATATATATTGAGTGCTTCCTTTTGGCCAGGCACAGTGCTAGGAAGCGGAAACTTAAAATTCTTGCCTCAAGATAATTTACGGGTGTTCAGCAAGGAGACAGATGTTCAGTTGCCTGTCACTCAGGAAACTGCCCTCGTAGGGAAGTTGGGCTTGGTAAGGCAACGTGAGACTTGGGCTGAGATTTGAATCGGGGTGAGGAGGGCTAGTCAGTGAAGGAGGGAGATGGACAGGTCTGTGCAGGAGAGTCAGCACGTGTGAGCACTCACAATAGGTAGCAGTGCATGTGCTTGCGCGAAGGGGAATCGGGGAAGTAGAGGATGACAGTGGTTGGGGAAGAATAGATGGCATCTAGTGGAGATGACAGATAAGATATCCATTGGGCAAGTGGTGGTGGTGGTGGTGATGGTGGTGGTTGAATCCAGAATGACCAAAATGGAGGCCTACCATTCAGAGACCATACTCTCTAGGACCAATTATCCTAAGAATTCTGGGAGTCTGGGGAGTTATTAGAGATGAATGGCTCTCCCCTAAAACCTGACTGGAAAAGGAGTGGCCTTTGCCAGACTCCCTGAAAAGAGAATGGTTGCCTATGGAAGATTAGCCGAAATAGGCCCATAATGAGCCAGCTCCCATGTTCTGACAGCACTTGGCACTTAACTGGAAGGGACAAGTCTTATTTGTTAAGCTCCGGCCTGGCTAGTGCCCTTCAAGGCTTCTGCGGCAAACTATCCTAATAGGTCTATTTTCCCCTCACTTTTGGCTGCATTGAGGCCGACTGAAAGCTTCCTGCCCCGCAGTGGACATTCTAGGCCACACTGATTGCAGGGCTTTCTTAGGCACACAGTCAAAATTTAAAGTATCCTTGGGGATACTTTTAACCCAGTGTTACTCTTAACAGGAATCTGTTCCCTGTAGAGTTTATTACGGTTGAGTGAAAAATTATGGCTAAGAAATGTGAGGCTTTGTTGCCCTGAGGAGCAGTGTTCTGTCTGCATTGTTTCTTTTGCTCTCGTTAATATATCAGGAATTAAAAGAAGGAGGCTTCTGTTATCCTAAAGCTTAGAGTCACCCTCTATTCCTTTGCTTCTCTCTTTTTAAGGGTTGTATCTACCATGAAGCTGTATCTACTTCAATAATGCAAGCTCATAAATTTTCTTAATCACTCAGTACATTTGAGTATCTGGTTCAATTGCTTATGTGTGCATTTTTTCAGAGGTCTATCTTTTGACCCCTCAATAAGATTAACTTCATAATAAGCTAATAAGTATTTGTTGAATATATTATTATATTGACCTATTAGAGTTCAAGGACAAGGACTGAGTTATAGCCTTCTGTATTTGCTCCTGCTATTGATGGTACAGTTAGTAAATACTTTTAACCAAATTAAATAAAGTGAAGTTAAAAAGAAAGGCAGCATATCATAGTGATTAAAATATGTAATCAGGTAGCTTTCAGTTACCAGCTAAAAACATAGTTACCAAGCCTCGATTTCCTCATTTATAAATTGAGGATTGTAAAAATATCCATTTCACAAGGTATTGCTGAACTTGGCTAAGATAATGCACATGCAGAATGCCAACCTACAGCTGTGATTAGTTGCAGAGAAGGCCAGGAACACCTAGAGTGTACAGGTGCATTGAGGGTTTTCATAGGGTTTGGAAATCATAAAGGAAATGAAGAGATGGATGGCTTTGTTGAAGCCAAGAATCCACCTCCGAAGAAGATAGTGTGGGAGAGACCAGAAAGTAAAGCGTAACAAGACCTAACAGGAAAGCATTTCCTAAATTCGCACCATCCATCCCAAGCAGTGACAATCAGATCTTAAACTGCGGTGACAAAATTATTCCTGATGGAAATAAGGTAGGAAAGATTTCTTTCTTTCCTTCTTTCCTTCTTTCCTTCTTTCTTTCTTTCCTTCTTTCTTTCTTTCTTTCTTGGTCCAGTCGTGGGGCCTGAACTCTGGGCTTGGGTGCTGTCCCTCAGCTCTTCAGCTCAAGGCTAGCGCTCTACCACTTGAGCCACAGCGCCACTTCCGGCTTTTTTTCTTTTTTCTTATGTGGTGCTGAGGAATCCAACCCAGGGCCTCAGGCATGCAAGGCAAGTGCTCTACCACTGAGCTACCTTCCCAGACCAGGAAATATTTCTTTAGTATTAGTTTCAGAGGCTTCAGTCTATCTTGGTGGGAAGGGTATGGTGGAACAGAGCAGTTCATTCAAAGGCTATTTGGAAGCACAAAGATCTAGAACACCTGCCCTTGCTGGTCTACTCTTCGCTATTCTATCTGGACCCAGTCTATGGGATGAAGCCACCCACATTAATTGCTTCTCCCCCAATTAATCCTGTCTGAAAAATTGCTTACAGACATACCCAAAGATGTTTTTTAATAATCTCCTGGTCACTTCTCAACCCAATCAAATTAGGTTAACAGGAGGCTCCTTCTTTTAATTCCTGAAACATTAATAACGAGAGCAATCATACAAACCAGTGTACTTATTCTCTTTTCATTATCCTCCTCCTCCTCCTCTTCCTCCTCCTGCTCCTTCTACTCCTCTTGCTCCTCCTCCTCCTCCTCCTCCTCCTGCTCCTTCTACTCCTCTTCCTCTTCCTCCTCCTCTTCCTCTTCTTCCTCCTTCTCCTGGTTTGATAGACTTTTCCATTAGATAGATTTAGACTAGTAAATGTTGGATATTCTTTCACCCTCCTTGAATCCTTGTTAATCTCCTGTTTTGGAGAATGAAACCTTCACCTCAGCCTCCTATCCTTTGATTGGCCACTGTGCATTTTAGCTGGAATCTAATATGAATGGTTTGCTGCTCATCTTTGTGACTATCTTTTATTTAAGTGAAGCACTGTTGGCTTTTTTTCCATTAACAGTTGATCATATAGAGTTTCATTTTAAATATAATTTAACATAAAAAGATCTTAGCAGCTGGGTGGTAGTTACTCACACCTTTAATCCTAGCTACTCAGGAGGCTGAGATCTGAGGATGGGTTCAGAGCCAGCCCGGGCAGGAAAGTCCATGTGCTTCCTATCTCTACTAAACTACAAAAAAAGCTGGGAGTGGAGCTGTAACCCAAGTGGCAGAGTGCTAGCCTTGGCCCTTTTGCTCTGGGCCTGTGGTAAGGTAGAAGTGTCGGCCAATGACATGACATCAGGATGTTGACAGAGAAAGGAAGGGGTGAGGGTCTCTATGTAACCTTCAAGGGCACACTTCTACTTCCTTCAACAAGGCCATACCTTCTAGTTTCCATCTTCCCCTCCTCCTCCCCCCGCCAATACTGCATCTTCTAAGGATCAAGTCTTTCACACAAGAGCTTTAGGAGGACATTTAAGGTCCAAATCATAGCATAAGTTTTTCTTGGGCTGAATTAATGTCCCCCAAAAGGTACAACTCACATGGCTGATGAGAAGTGACCATTTCACTCACATACCAGTTCTACCCTTCAATAGCTGTGCTAACCTTGGGGATCCATTTCCCATACCAATCCTCCCATCTCCTATACTGATCTGTAAAATGGATGAGAGAAGAGAGAATCACTACAGTTGTGTCTGCTCTGTGTAGTGTAAGATTTGATCAGGGAAGGCATCAGAGAATAGTAGTTTTCAGAGGTGGTGGAGGGTTGATGTACCTTGGGAAGACCTGCTTTGCAGTGAGGTAGACTACCCTGAGGCTGAGCAGATGCACAGTGCCAGGGACACGCAGAATGTATTTATTCTCTGGCTATAATTACTTCAGCACCATGTTGCCGTCCTTATTTTAGTACTGAAAATATTCCTTTCACACATCCAAACTGAGAACTGGCAAGTAAATTGACACCAGCATGTGGTCATTTCAGATTTCTCTATTCCTTATTTCTCCAGCTTTCTTTCCTTATGACCTTGTAAAAAATAGTGCTCTTACCCCCTTTTAAAGAAAATGCTCTAGGTAGGTCCTATTCTCTGTTTTCTGCCTACTATACCAACAGCAGTCACTAACCTGCTTGGCACTTTGCAAAACACTGTAGACATATGATATCACTTCGTCTTACAACAATTTGAAGAAGGAGATACTGTTCTGATCCCTGATCCACAATGAGAAAACTAGAACTCAGATGGCTTAGGTGACTTGGTCAAGGTCACATAATTTGTAAGAGGTAGGAACTAGAATTCAAATGCAGGTTTACTGGAGTCCAAAACCCACTGAAACTATTAAAATGTATATGGCTAGAAGCTTCCATGTCTTTTTTTTTCCTTCAATGCTAGGAATGAAATTCAGGGTTTGCAAGTGCTCTACCACTTGAACTGTGTCCTCAGTCCTTTTGTTGTTTTTAAGACAAGGTCTTACTACCTTTTTGTCCAACCTGGGGTCTTCAATTCTCAATCCAACTCTGCCTTCATACCATAGTGGCTGGGATTACAGGTATAAGGCATCATGTCCAGTTTATAGCAGTTTTTAAAATCATAGAGCAAACATGAAGATGTTGAGAATCTAAAATTGAGAATTTCTCTCTCCTTTTAAAACTTAAATGCACTTAGGATACATTAACACACTAAATGGCAGGTATATGGATCGTACCAATGCTTGAAGGTATGTATGTGAAATGGCGTTTTTGAAAAGGGACATAATAATTGTAACTCTGCTATAACATTCTTATTATCAAAGACTGTAGAATTTGAAAATGTAGATTATTCAGACTTCGATGTATTTTAGACTCCCTGCCCTCTGAAAGTTACTTCCTAAGCATACAGATTTCTCTAGAAGTGTCAAGAAAAATTTCCAGTTTTTGTTTTTGCTCTTGTTTTTTTGTTCTGGGCCTAGGCACTGACTCTGAGTTTTTGTGCTCTAGATTAGAGCTGTACTACCTGAGCCACAACTCCACTTCTGGCTTTGTTAATTAGGGGTAGAAATCTCATGGACTTTTCTGCCCAGGCTGGCTTTGAACTGCCATACTCAGATCTCAGTCTCCTGAATAGCTAAGATTATTATAGGCATAAGCTACCAGAAACTAGCTCAAGAAGTTTTTTTTTTTTTTTTTTGGTCAGTCATGGGGCTTGAACTCTGGGCTTGGGCGCTGTCCCTCAGCTCTTCAGCTCAAGGCGAGTGCTCTACCACTTGAGCTACAGTGCCACTTACAGTTTTCTGGTGGTTTATTAGAGATAGGAGTCTCACAGTCTCTCCTGCCCGGGCTGGCTTTGATCCTCAGATCTCAGCCTCCTGAGTAGCTAGGATTACAGGCGTGAGCCACCAGCACCCAGCTTTTAAGAAGTTTTTTGAAAGGAAGAAAACTTGGGCCCTTTTTTTTTTTTTTAAAGGAGTCCAGCTGTAGGTGGAGCCACCTGAAGTAGTTAGTGAGAAAGTGATTCCTGTTTGAGACCAGATTCTGTTAAAGTCTTTGTTAGCCTTCTGATCTTTGTTGCCCTGAGTCAACTTCATTGAATCAACACCTGGAGGGAAGCTTTCTCTTCCCAGAAACTGAAACATTTTTGGGTAACCAAGCTGAAAGGAAATGCTACATGTTTATGCACACAGTAATTTGTATAGACTTTCAGTAGATCTATCAGCCCTGGTACAAGTGGAGTACCCTACTAAGAAAACTCGCTTCTGAAATTCTGAATGGTTGGAATGAAATTGGATGAACTTGGAAAAGTGTGTGTCTCTGGGTGAGAAGCCAGAGCGTTCATTCTGTAAGCCTCTGCCACTGACTTGAGACTTTTAGAGTGAGAGGACTTCTATGGTCATTTCAGCTTTACAACCATCTTCAATCTGGGCAGAGAAAAATAACAGTGATTTTAACGGTGTAGATGCTGAGGCTGATTTGTTATTTGTTGCCTGTGCAGCGGAGGCATAAAACTTCCCTTGGAAGCCTCTCCTCTGTCCCTTCTGTAAAGTGGAGATGAGAACAGAGGCAGCTCACGGGGTGGCTGTGAAAACTCAGTGGTTTATGTTATACAAGCCCTTAACACAGTGCCTGGTACAGAGAAAGCCTTGTGTACTTGATAACACAACAGCTTAAACTAACTAGTAAGGAGTGAAATTGAGCCTCTATCTCAGATCATTCATCAGCTCCAAATCCACTTCTATATAATTTATTAGAAATTAGAATGCATCCGTTTATTTATGCTCATAATGTATATGTGCATATATATGTTCATATATACACATATCCCTCTCCCTCATCTTTTAGAAATCTTTTCATCGTTAGTGAACTGACCAGTAACTACTCCAGTTCACTTAATCGTATATCATAAAAATAATGAAAGTTTTCCTTAAGACGTGCTTGCAGAATTCTGTCCTCTAAATCACAGGCTTTACTATATTCTCGTGAGAGATAAAGCTTGCTAGTAATTTTGATATAAAATTGCCAGTGATTAATCCATCTCCATTTGTGTCACTCCCCCAGTTCTCTTCAGCGTCTCTTTTCCCTTGACTTAGAAATGTGGTTTCCCCCCTCCCTCCCCGCCCCACCATTCAGCTCTCCAATCAAACATAATTTCCTAGCCTTCCCTAATCTCCCTCTGACCTCAATCTTCCTCTCACCCTACCCTCTCTCCAACTGTCCCTTTGCTGGGTGGTCTCACAAAACCACATCCTTCCCTTTACTTGCCTCTGAAATTAACCTGGGTGGTTATTTTTGACTCAGTTTTTCCCACCAGACTATACCTGACAGAAAAGCAGAGCCTGTGTGTCCTATGTGCAGTCCCCCCCTCTTCTGCCTAAATAAATAGATACTTTAGTTTGGGCACCAGCTCTGCAGGGCCCCTGAAGTACCACCTGCTCTCTCATCCTCAAATTTCCAGGTAGGGAGCATTTTATTCATTTTATACCTCAAGGAAGAGCAGGGTCAGAGGGAATGAATAACTTGTATCCGATTACAGGGTAAATAAGTGACAAGGTACTGATTGCCTCTGTGGGAATTTCTCAAGGACCAGGGACCCTCAGGCAGTGAAAGGGGAAAGCTTTGTAAACCCCAGGAGGGCTGGAGCCTGGATGCCTGGAGTTGTCACCCTGGAGATCAGCAGCTGGCCTGCTAGTTAATTAGAAGAGCAATCATCAGAAATCAAGTTCCCCTGACTAATGAGGTGCCAGAAATTGAGACATCAGACATCATTTATCAGCTCCTTCCTCCTAGCCTATCTGCATCAAGATTCCTAAGAATTGAGTTTTTAGATATTTGTGTTGTTTTTAAGGGAAATCAAAACATTTGACTATGAAACAGATAAAACCCCCTTATCATCAAGGAGAAAGTTCAAATGAGTTTCAGTATTAACTTCTTAATGATTTTTTCGAAATCTGCACATCTTGCTGGAACAGATGTACCACAAATGGATATTGTCCAATGTCCTGCTAAAACGTGGGATGCCTTGGAGGCTATAAAAATAAAATTCTAAACACAACTTCATTCTGGCAGAGGCCGGGTAACCATTCGGGATCGGACCAAAATATCTAATTGGCTGGAACACCAAGGATCAATGCTGTTCTCCAATTGGTGGATTTCTATGTAGAGATTAGATGGAATCATGAGATTGTCATTAGTCATAATTATAGAAATAGTCTCTTGTGTTCTTGTCTCTTTGCTGAGGCAATTGCCTGAGATGGCTTTGGAATAACTTGTTCTTGAGGCTGGGAAGGACTCCGAAAAGAAAGTTTTCCTAACTCAAGTCATCAATTTATGCATTTGGACAGAAAATAAAGTGAAGTACTTTTAGAATTACTTTTAGAAGCCTCCTGCTTCCCACTTTTCCCTTAAATTGAATCCTTATGTCCCTGCTGGGGGCTGGGGAAGGCAGAGGCCAGCTAACCTCAATCACTGGCGGAGGGGCACCATGTCTTAGGTGGGAATTCCAGCAATGACTGATAAGACCTGACAGAGGTTCATTCCTTAGGAGGTAGGGGGAAAGGGGTGGAGCTGCCATACACACACACCAGCCTCTCTGTATAACCACACATTTCCTCTTTTTTGGCTAGAATGTTGTTGTTTTTTTTTACCCCCTCCGTTGTTTTCCCCCTACCATCCCTTCCCTACCTTCCCTGGGGTTCTTTTTTTTTTTTTTTTGATTGTGATTAAGTGATTACATAATTTCCCGAATTTCACAGTATTGTGGAATAATGATGCTCATTTAAAGTCACAAGTTCATTCTAACTTTCCTGGAGCAAATTGTCTATCATAGTCTATAACATATAATGGTGTAGAATGTTTTTATTAAAGGCTAAATCACTACAGGTTGAGCAACCCTAATGTGAAAATCCCCAAATTCCAACTGCTCCAAAAACTAAAATTTTATGGATGCTGACAAGTACAAAATCCTATACCTGATCTGTGAAGGTTCAATGTGTAAAAAAACTTTGCTTCATCCATAAAATTACTAAAAAAATTATATGTGATTACCCTTTAGACTATGTGCCTAAGGTTTGTATATATGAAACATAAACAAGTTTTGTGTTTAGAGTTACATATCTTAATAGCTCCAAGATATTGCAATATATATATATATATATATATATATATATATTCCCAAATCTAAAGTTTCTGAACCCTCCTGATGTCAAACATTTCAGATAAGGGATAATCAACTTATACCAGTCACTGTAGGATGCTACTTTTGTTTTCCATCTCCCATGTAATAGATGAACTACATTATTCCATTACTTCCCTCCACTTAGAAAGAAAATTCTTTGGTAAAAATATCCACCACTCACTTTTGTGAGTCCATTCTTTGAAGACATGTATGTCACCATTTATCAATTCTAGTTCCTGTTGAGATCTGGAAATAGAGAAGACAGGGTCAAAGTGTATTGGTATCATATCTGGCAGGCCTCTAGAAGTCTGTCTTGTGAGATTTGTATTCATCAGAAATAAGAATGAAGGGACAGCAGTTACTCAGCGCTGGTTAGCCAGCCCACGGACGTCCATTGCACAGAGAATTGAGGCTATCGTTGCTGACCCCATCCCATCATGTGCTGCTTCCATTGCAGAGGGAAGCTGGGCTTTATTGTTCATACCACAAAAGGAACTGGACTTGCTCTGTCACTCTGGAAGGCAGAGATAGAAAAGGGGAGTGTAAACTTCTGGGAGATGGATGGGTTAGGCCAGTAGTTCTCCTGTGTGGCCACACCAGCAGAATCGGCAGAATGTAGAGTTCATCAACAGTGCAGTGATTCCCATACGTACTGAAGTTTGAGAGCCATTGGATGTGGGGGAATGTTCCCTTTCCCCTCCTCCCCCTCCCCACCAAGTGAAGTTTTCAAACAGCTCAGTGAGCCACTACTGAATGGGACAATATTCTCTATCTCTGAGTGGGTGAAAACGAGAGGGCTTAAGGAAGAAAACAAGAGTTCTCACTTTGGTATTTCCTTAGTGTGTCAGTCAGCTTTCTGTCCCTATACAGAACAATTGAAATGATTAACTTGTGAAGAGAAAAGGTGTAACTGGCGCCCAGTTTGAAAGGTTTCAGGTCATGATCAGATGGGTCCGTTGGTTTGAGTTCTGTGATGGAGGCTCAGGATGATGTTAGGAGCATGTGATCATGTGATGGAGTAAAACTACTCATTCATCAACCAGGAATAAAAAATAAGAAAATAAAAAGGAAAGGATTAGGGCCTGGGGTGTCACAATCTCATTTGAGGGCACATTTCAATAATAAGCTTATGGTTTCTCCCATATGCTCCCCCTCCTAAATGTTTTACCACCAGCCCAAGAGCATCATCCTGGAGACCAAGCCTCTAACATATGGGCCTTTGGGAGATATTTAAGATCTAGCTTATAGCACTCAACTTACTTAGCCATGAAATACTTTTATAATTATGAGGCGCTTAATAGGATAGCAATGGGAATTTGTAGAACAGTGTACCATCACACACTTGTATTCAATGGATTGCAACAGATACCTCCAAATTAAATAAACACTGACAGAAAAGTTCAGGAATCTCCTCTATATTTTATAATACACATACAAAACAAATTTGAGTAAGGAGATCATTTTACTAACACATTAATGGGAATATCATAAACATAAATATCTCTCCCTCCATACTTGTTGCTGTATCACAGATGGGGCAGTAAAATGTTGTGGTATGGCTCCTGATCCTGAGCTATGTGTTCTCGAAGAAAGCAGAGGGGGAGCAAGAATTATGTTTGGACCTCCCCGTCCCCCGTCTTCTATGACGTCAACTTATCATCGCCGTCTTCCTTTCTTCTTTCCCATGCTTACCTTCGACCTTCCCAGGAACTGGATGATTAAGGTCCTCATCTCTTTTCCCCAATCTCAGCCTTCTCATCCTTTCCATCTTTGCTGCCAGGAGGCCTTCTGGCCTCTCCTTCCTCATCAGCCCTGAGAGTGCGTGGTGACTCTCACGCACCCCTGTTGATGAGGTGCCAGCCGTCAGTGACTTAATTGGTTCGCCTCTTGGTCAGCCTGCTTGGTGTGTCCTCGGGTCCTTCTTGAGCTGGCCCTGCAAGAGAGAGAGTTAGAGGAGCTACCCGGGGAGTGGGGAGGGGACAACACTTGACCTGGCATGGAATTATCCAGAGAGGCATTTCTCTGAGAAGTAACCTCTCCATTGGCCTGAACCTAACAGGGGAAGAGAGACTGTTCTTACTGCATGGCTGTAGCTCAAGCAATGCCCGTCATCTTCATGCTCAGGGTTGTAGTGTTGCTGGCTTTCTTCCCTGTGGGTCCAGAGAGTGCTGGTGATGATGGGCTCAAAGCAGGGGGCAACGACAGATGATGACAGAGAGATAGGAATGCTCCAGTCTCCTTTCACCTGCAATCCCTGTGTGAGATGGGAGGCCTGTGGTCACTTATTAGCCAATGGGATATTTTGGCCTCATTTATGGTGAAGATGAACACAATCCAGAAGCAGCCTGCTGGGCTTCTTTGCCATAACCTAAAAATAAGCAGAGCCCAAAGGATCCATTCCTTCTCCCTATTAATTTGAAGCAAGGCAGATGGTGCCCAATAACCTGATTTGAATTGCCAATAAAGCTCGTCATCTTTTTGCTAGGCACTTGCCATGAAATTTGAACGGATAGTGTCAGGTGGTGAAGAATGCACTTCTAGAAAGGTTACTCTGGGCCTGCAGCATGGAAGAGCAGGGGGAGGAAGCACTCAGTCTGTCTCCGCACAGCTTTCCCAAGAAAGGGGATTTTAAGGGATGAGAAAAGTCGAGGATATCCCTGAACTGTCAAGACTGAAGAGCAGAATGTAGCAGAAAGGGGTGACCTGTCGGGAAAGTGGCTTTCCCCTAGACACTTGGGGAAAATGTCCACTCTGGGCACCAGCAGCTTCTCACTTAGTACCACTTTCCCATCACCTTCTGGTGTTTAGTAGGAAGCTAAGAAATTCTGGCTGACTGCACGATACAAACTCTAGGTGGATGAGCAGAAGGATGATCATAGTGAAAAGAAAAGAAAGTATAAGCAAGACATGGAAAACAAATGAACCTCCACAAAGAACTACAGAGAAGAAAGCCCTAGACCTGAGTGCTAGTCCTGACACCGATAAATGCCTCACTGAGGTAAGTCTCGGAGGCAAACAGGTGGAGGATGGGAACCACGCTGCATCATGTGGCACCCAAGCCTCTGCGTGCTGTTTCTGTGCCCATCAACAGGGCTTGTTCCTTCCTTATACACTCTGTGAATGGTTTATTGATTTTTTGAACTCAGAATGTTTAATTCTGTTGATTTTTTTAATGTCAAAATTAAGTGGCTGAATTGGAAGATCAATAAGGTTCTTTTCAACCCTAAAGTTTTGTGATGTTTTCCATGATGCTGAAAAGGGCCAAGTTTTGTTTTGTTTTGTTTGGCTAGTACAGTACATGAGGGTCCCCAAGCCAGCCTCACTCAACTGTGGGTCTGGGAATATTCTGAAGGGTTGTTACCGACATGGCCATCTGTGTTTCAAGAACCAGACATCCTGTTCCAATGTGCTAGACTCTGGTACCTTTCAGGCATCACTATCCATGTCCCCATTCCTTCCTATTTCAGTGTCCAGAAAGCCACCTCCTGTCTTTCATGCTGATTGGATGACCTTCTCGCTCAGAGGTCAACACTTGACCAATGTCTAGTCAATCTGATAAGTTTTATACTCTTGATTCAAGGATGAGAATGTTTATACAAGTCAGGCTAATGAAAATCATTCCCAGAAATGTTGCCCCAAAACAGTAGCAAATGAGACTGTCTTTTCACAGAGCTGGAGGCCTGAAGTTGCATGTGGGTGTCAGCTCTTGAGGATACCAAGGACCTGAGGATGAAACCAACATAGAGATCACAGAAATAACAAGTAGACAGAGATGACTTCTCATGCTTGAAGATAGATTTGCCCCTGGTCTTTTCTGACCAGTAAGGCAATGAATTCTCTCTTCTGCATGAGTTTTTTTTTTTTAACTTTCCATGAGAGATATCTCAGCAATCACAGCTATCTTGGTAATCAGAGCAGTCTGCAGGGAAAGGAAAGAAATTAGCAACCTAATGAACAACTACAGTGAATAGTAGCATCTAACCTGTTGGGTTTAAAACCAACCAGTTGAGGAGAGGTCTGGCAATCCTACTTTGTCACAGCTAAAATACAAGCGGCCAGTTTATGCTTGACCTTTCATAGTTGTGCTGGAGTATGGCAGAGTCAGGTTTTAGTAAAGCCGAGTGGTATCAGAATCATCCAGTCATTGTAAGAATTCAGACTCCAGGAATTTACCAACATTCTACTATTCTGAATCCAATAGTAGGAGCCTGGAATTTTCTCTCAGAAGATTCCCAAAGTACATATTAAAAATTGACACCCATTGACTCAGTAACGAGAGATCCAGATTTGAAATGAGAAGGTCTGGGTTTGAATCTAGTCTCTCTGCCACTTGTCACCTGTAATATGTTGGGTGAAAACCTCCCTCAGCCTCAGCTGTCTTAGCAGTAGTTGAAGGCAAATAATTCCTCCAAAGGAAATGGGAGTATACAAGTGCGTGGACAGGTGTTTAATCATCTTTTGTATAAGAAATATTCAATAACTGTTGCCATTCTGCATATGTCAAACTACAAGAGAAGGTAGCAGACTGAAGAAAACCCAAAAGGAACAGATAAACACAATGGCAGAGTGGCACATGGGCAGTGGTTCAGATTGGGGACTCTGGAATGAGAGTGTCTGCATCAGATTTCACCTCTGTCTTTGTTCAGCAATGCAACCTCCTTCTGCTTTGCATCTCAATTTTCTCACCTGTAAAATAGGGTTGATATTGATTCATTCATAGCACTCCCTTTCCCCCTTCTGACTCTGTTTGTCTGTCTCTGTCTGTAATGAATAAGGTAATGCAAAAGACAGTTGTACTTGGTTGTTGCTAGTTTTATTATGACCATCTCCCCTTTTCCAATTACTTTAATGCTTTTTCCTTGTTATTTATTCCTACATAGCCTTCCTCTTGAATTACCCTTTACTGACTTCTGAACTTATTATTAAGTAAAAATATTAGATTCCGGCAGAGCTCCTCCTATTCCTAGCTTTCAACTTGAGCTAAATCCCCTAAGAGAGGGCTCCGGGAAAGGGGCTAGCAGAAGCATGCTTGCTTTGTGCTATGGGGCCCTGATTCTTGTACTGACAGCTTACATGCTTGGAGAAATGTTTGAAACTTTAAGCTGACATTTGCAAAGTGTCAGAGCCCTAAGCATATCCTCCTTAACAGAGCTCCAGGAAACCTCAGGGCCCAATGTATTAAGCAAATGAAGGAAAGGCTGCCATTTTGAGGCTGTAGGTCATGCTGACAGAGGGAGCTCTCTGCTGCTGGCTGCTAGATCTGTATAAGTATTGAACACTTGAGGACCCGTTCAATGCAACTTTTCAAGGGAAAAGGGAAAAATAAAATCTAGCAAGCCACACAAAGAGGAAAATAACTGTAAGAGAGAAAATGGCTGTAAGCTGACTGTGCTGTGAAAGTACCTAGGAGAGTTTGAGAAAATGTCTAGATCTGAACTACACGTCCAGCCTTGTCCTCCGCAGCTGTTCAAGTAAAAGATCTTCAGTGTTGCTTTTCAAATTGATAATTGAAGATTCTGAGATTCCAGGTTCCTTTAGAAAGTCTCCCCTCTGAATTTCCAGCAGTGGGGGGCAGCACGGGTGACATCTGTAGTTTAAAACAGGCCATGTTGTTGAGCAGTTGGCAAATCCAAGTAATTCTCGCCTTTCTGGAATGGGTGCAGGTTTGCATATTAATTTATAATTACTCATAAAGTAGACAGCAAAGGCTTTTCTTTTGTCAACACTGGGACATACAAATGAGGTAATATTGAATGGGCAATGAATATTTCATTTCCACCTTGCATCATGGTGCCAATCATCTTAAATGAGACTAGATTAATATCAGAAGTGACTCACATGTGGTGAGGTATCCAAGTCTGGGCCCCTCAGACTCGCTTTATCTTGGCCTCAATTTGTCTGCTAAATCCTGTTATTTAACTATGCAAGAGCAGAGCAGAAGCCCACAGCCTGTCTCTAGCTTATGCTAGGTGTGAACTTCAGCTTATTAAAGCGATCTTTGGTTCTGGCAATATGGAAGAGCCAACTTGTAGAAAGGCTAGATGAAAAATACAAATAGGATTTTAAAAAATACTCTGGCATGAAAGGAAGAAAAATCCCCAGGTGCAAAAAGAAAGCAAAATCAAAGCAGGGCGGTAATGGAAAGCTGGTATTTTAGCAAAATTTCTGACCCAGATATGGGCTCTAAGAGCTGAAGGTTGGGAATTTGACACCCACAAGTATACAGGACATATGGCCTCTCGCCCTAGGTAGAGAGAGAAATAGAACTATGCTTCAGCATAAAGTCATGAGCCTTAAAAAGGTATGCTGTCCATGGAATGATATCCACAAAAACTCTACATTTAAATACAGGAAAGAAGCAGGAAAGCTTGCTACCTGTCTAGGACCTTGGTTAAAAAGAAGAACAAAACAAAAAAAAGAAGAAAAAAAATGTCCAAGAAATTGAGACCCCAGGCCTGTGCTCTATCTGGATGTGATATCCAGATGTTTACTGCTAATAAGTTAGCATTAACTTCTCAGGCCCCTGGAATTCTTAGGCTATAATAGATACAACTGCAACCCTGAATTGTTGGGATATTTTTCCAAGTGCTCAAAAGACTCACACCAGGAAATTCAACACTGAGAGGGAGAATTAGCAGGCTCGCCGAAGAATCATTAACACCCTAAGAATCTAAAATAATAGAAGTTATCTTTAAGAGACTATAAAACAAGAATATTTGATATTCCTAAAGATCCAAGAGAGGGAATAATATAAAAAGAACCAGCAATTTGAAAGAAATATATGAACAGAATACACACAAAGGTTGACGAGTTGTAGTTTTCTCAGAAGTGAGAACTGTTTCTTACAACACAAGTTTTTCAAAACAAAAATAGGCAGAGTCTTAGGCAAAGAAGGAAGGCGGGTGATCCTACTTCAAAGGAGTCATTGAAGAGATTGCAAATAAAGGAAGTATTGATAAACATTGGTTCAGGGTTCTACAAGAAAGAATATAGAATTCTTAATCTGACACCCATGGGGTGCCATTACCACAGCTGAGTATGAAAGAGCAAAGAAAGGATGTGCTTACTAAAACTCAGAGAAGTGAGCACTATGGACTAGGCATCTTTAGTTGAAGTTCATTCTCTTGGCACCTCCCCTCAAAACTCTCTTGGAGCTTCCCATTGGCTAACCTCAACCGAAAGCCTGAGGACATTGGCCCACTCCTTGAGAAGTAATCAGAACAAAGGCACAATGAAATTAATCATCTGCCTGCCTCCATATGAAGCTGCCAAATTAAAGCAGGTTGTACAAGACAAGATTTAGCGGGGAACGCACAGGTGAGGGTAGGTAGAACTGAGTCCTGGCAACACTCCCATTTTTCACAGTTAAGGTGACCAGAAAGTCTCCTTCTTTATATCAGATTTCTTACCTGTTAATGAAGAATGTACCTAACAGTAGAACCTCTTGCAATCTGGAGGCTTGTGGATCTGATCTCATAGATGTGTGTTGGCTGAAAGAACGTTTCCACATAAATCAGAATCACTCCACAACATTGAAAAAGTCAGGAGAATTCACATAATAATCTAGACATGTAGATTTCTTTTTTGTTTCCAGCAATTGTTTAGGCAACAATTATCTAAAAGAGAGCCTACCTGGCAGGGCCTCCACGCCCAGTTCTGCAGTTCGCTCCTGTCACCTGTACTCCCTGTGGGCTCCCTGAAGGAATCAGAATTTTGCAACCCTTGAATGAGCTCTTTCACCTTTACCAATTTGTGAAATTTAAGGCATCAGCGTTGCTGTATCTTTTTCCGCACAGGAACATCGCCTTTTTGTGTCTTCTTACGGAAGATATGTAGTGAAGTTGACAGGTGGCTATTTTTGCATATCTTCTGTTACATCACAAACACAACATATACAAGGTTTGGCAAAGCATATGGTTTTTCGTGTGCATAACTGCACTTCGTTGATTTTTTAAAAAACTTTTCCTAAGTTCTCCAAGAGCCCTGTAGAATAAACACAAGCTGCCACTTGGAAAACAGTTCTAAGGAGGAACCCAAGCAGGGAGGAAAAAGCAAAAGGCTCTGAAAAGCTGCTAAGTGACCGTATTGTGGGTAGAAGTTTCCACAGCTCCTGAAGTCCACAGCCCTTTCTCTTTTCTACATGGCATGTGTTGAGTACGAATGTGAAACCACCCCTGGTGAGGGCTGCCTTCCCTCTTGGGGCACGCAGCATGGGGGGGATAAAAAGATGCATTCAGCCATTCTATGGCAGACCTTCACTAGAAACACGAGCAAACATTTTACGGGTTGATGGCCCCTGGCTTGTACATCATCTGCCAATAGCCATGACAAAAAGGTGACAGTAAGAAAGTGAACCTTTTCCAGGCTTGGAGAAAGATCAATCTGCAAAGCAGCTCTCTCTGAAGACTAGCCCTGCTTAAGAGATGTTAAAAGGGAGCTTGCCAAACCGGAGAAGCTTGAGGGAGGAATAGCAATTGCACTAACTTTCCCTAAGAGACTGAAAAACTGGAGATTGCAGCCAGGGTTTCATTTGAAGACCAGAGACTGGAAGAGACCAGAGAGCGGAGGAGACTAGAGACTGGGGGAGACTAGAGGGTGGCCTGCTGATCCACGAGGCATTTTACCCACTAGCTCATCCTCCCAGTTTACCCTGTAACCTGTCTCAGCTACTTTTACCAGGAACAATTCAGCCAAAGGATTAATGTGTTGAAAGAGAAGCTCTTAGCTTTGTTTCTAGAATAAACAAAGACTATGGTGTTGACTATAAATTGCTAAGTGTATAATTTTCTTCCAGTTAAGTTTGGCACGTATCACTCTGCCCTCCAGGAAAGGTAAATGGGCTTTGATCATCACAGACTGTCTCTGATGCCAATAGAAATCATTGAGAAGTGATGCATGCCTGGGTGGCTCCTCTTCTCCTTTTGGGGTCTCTTTATTTTTTATTTTTATTTTTGGTTGATCATGGGGCTTGAACTCTGGGCCTAGGCACTGTCTCTGAGCTCTTCAGCTCAAGGCGCCACAGCACCACTTCCGGTTTTCGGGTGGTTCATTGGAGATAAGAGTCTCACGGACTTACCTGCCCTGTTGGCTTTGAACCACGATCCTCAGATCTCAGGCTCCTGAATAGCTAGGATGACAGGCATGAGCCACCAGCACCCGGCTTCTGGGGCCTCTTTTGCTGCTTGCTGTTCACCATTCCTTTGGCTTCCTGCACACACTTGGCACTTCCTGTCAGCTTTGTGAGCCTGTCTCATCTCCCTCAGCCCTGCCAAGGCTTCCTTTTCTGTCCTCAGTCACTGAGGTTTCCTCTTGGGCCAGGTGTAAGTTAGTGTTCAGACTGGGACACTTTTGAGAGTTAAAGAGTGTTATTAATAGCTGTCAACATTTGTTTGAACTGCTATGACAAAAGAACAGAGGGGATGATTCAAAAATAACAGAACTCTGCGCAGTGGAAGTGAGGTCAAGGTGCTGGTGGATTTGGTATCTGCTGAGGACTTGCATCAAAGGCACCTCTTTGGGGGTATCCTCACATGCCGGAAGGAAGAACCCAGTTGCCTCAGTCCTCTTTTCTGGTGTCACTGATTTCTTTCACGAAAATTCCATCTTCATGACCTCATCTCCTCCTAAAAAGCCCTGCCTCCTAATAGCCTCATCTTGGAGGCTAGCATTTCAACATGAGTTTTTGGAGGGATATAAGCATTCAGAGCACACCGATAATTATACCTCTGTGACATTTTGCCTGCTCCAGAAAAGAATGAACTGGGCTATAAAAGAGCAAGAAGTGTTAATAGGAGCTGTGAATGAAATAAATGAGGAGCTGGAATTTGTCTGCGACATGAAGAATGGCCCCATTGGGAGGGGACTGGGACCAGTGTCCAGGTAAAGGGACAGCACGTGCAAAGGGCTTGATGACTGCAGTGCGCTGAAGGTCCTAGAAGGAGCAGGAGGTGCGAGGAGGAGGGGAAGGGAAGGACAATGTGGAATAAGATAAATTAGAGCGGTAGGCTGGGGCCTTGAAGACCTCTATAGAATCTGGAATAGTGCAGTGAGAATTCTTTGAAGCTTGTAAGATTTACGTATGCCAAAGCATCCAGTGATTTCATGCTGGTTGATTAGAATATCACATATATGAGCTCTATGCTGTTCCTTATCACAATCTAGGATCTTCCCATCTCTCCTGAAAGTTACCGCGTATCTTCTTCCCATTAATTTCCAACCCCAACAGGCTATTACTCGTCTGATTTCCAGTACCATTGTGTACTTGGTCTATTTTTAATTTCATACAAACAAAATCATATACAGTGTGTTGCTTTATATCTAGTTTTCACATCGTATAATCATTTTTAGGATTCATACAATCTGATTCTTTTGTGATTCTTTTGTATGACTGAGAAATACTCTTTTGTAAAAGTTTGACCCAAGTAGCTTTTTAAAAAAATTTTCTTTTGCTTCCTCCTCCTACCCTATTCTGGGTTAGTACAGGTAAAACTGCTGTAAACATTTCTATATATTTTTGAGGACATATGCTTTTACTTGTCTGGGGTAAGTGACTAGGAGTGGAATGGTTGAATTATAGAGTAGGTATGTTTGGAATAGGTTTTTTTTAAAAATATATTTTATTGTTATTGTAGAGTTAATGTGCATAGGGATTATAGTTACATAAGTCAGGTAATGAGTACATTTCTTTTTTTGGGGGGGGGGTCCGGTCCTGGGGCTTGAACTCGGCCTGAGCGCTGTCCTTCAGCTCTTCAGCTCAAGGCTAGCGCTCTACCACTTGAGCCACAGCGTCACTTCTGGCTTTTTTGTTTTTGCTTATGTGGTGCTGAGGAATCGAACCCAGGGCCTCAGGCATGCAAGGCAAGCGCTCTACCACTGAGCCACCTTCCCAGCCCTGGAATAGGTTTTATTGTGTTTGTTTGTTTTTGTTGGTTGTGGGGCTTGAACTCTGGGCCTGGGCACTGTCCCTCAGCTCTTCAGCTCAAGACGAGCGTTCTGCCACTTAAACCATAGCACCACTTCCAGTTTTCTGATTGTTTTATTAGAGATAAGAGTCTCACATACTTTCCTGCCCTGGCTGGCTTTGAACCACGATCCTTAGATCTCAGGCTCCAGAGTAGCTAGGATTACAGGCATGAGCGATCAGTGCCTGGCTGAAGTATGGTTTAAGTAAGTCTTCTGATGAACATAGTTACCATCATAGTTACAGAACTTTCACATCAGCCCCCAAATTCCCTCATGTCCCCTTATAGTAAAAGGCTTCTTCTCTGTTGCCCTTGACAATCGCTGACCTGCTTTTGACACTAGCTTTTGCTTTGTCTCAATATCCAAATAGGAACAAAATTGTAAGTCTTAAGGCAGTCTCTTATATCTCATTGTCCAAAGTGTAAGACCTTATCTGAAAATACAGTAAAGCAAAAAGGAGTACCAACGTGGCTCAGGTGCAAGAGCGCCTATCAAGCACAAAGCTCCGAGTTCACACCCCAGGTAGTCAGAAACAAAGAAACAACTTGTCTGGATGAAGAAAACTTGTAAAGCATGCTGTTGGGGGTGTCTGTGAGGCGGTAGCCCTGGGGTCTGGAAACTGAGTGGAAAAGAATGTGAGTAGCACTACTCAATAGGTTAGGGGCCCGGATGGAAAGGAAAAGATACCAGAAGAAGCTCATGCATGCACACTTAGCCCACTCTGTAATTGCAATGTGTCCACTTTCCGCTGCTGCTGCTGTCCATGGATATCAGACTCCGGATTCTTCACCTTCGAATACAGCCTTGTACCAGTGACTCCATGGGGCATTCAGACCTTCAGCTCAGACTGAGGCTGCCTCATTTTCCTCTCTGATGTGCTGAGCTTTCCAGCTTATGGACTGAGAAACTTAACACTTTCCCCTGCTCTGCGGCCTGTAGACGTCACCCTGGGACTATTCAGCCTCCGATTGGATAAGTCAATCTAATAAATCCCCCTTATAATTACATATATTTTATTGGTTTTGTGCCTCTGGAGAATGCTGACTAAATCCAGTCTCCGAGTGCTGGCGTATGTCTGGAACACTCATCCAGACAGTTGATACCCCTAGCCCTCAATTCCTGCTTGCCCAAAGCCTCATGGTCAGCCAGAGGTGAGAGCTTAGGGTCTTCTCATCTTTGCTACCGCTTGCACACAGCCTTGTACCCGTGACCTTTTTGATGTTCAGGAATAGCTCACGACATCCCTAGGCACTTCAGGACATCTTACTCCCCAGGTTTTCCCGTTAAGCTCTGCGGTTGGTCTGTTCTGTTTTTCAACTTTGATCTACTACCTCAGATGGCTGTGAATTAAGCAGTTACCTGTAACTATTTTTGACAAATGACCCCCCCCCCCCGAAGCTGAGTCATACAGTGACTTGGGTCAAATAAGTGCGCCCTCATGATTGCAGTCTTACAGAGAAGACAGGTCAACTACAGCTCATTCTTTGGGAATGGAGTTTAGAAAGAGCTCCAACCCCATTTTGCCCCTTCCGGTGGCTGCCAATAGGCTGTTAGTATTCATCATGATTTTATTTTTTCCCTGTTACTTTTTGAGGATGTTGTACGTGAAGCTGGAGAGTAGTGAGCAAATTAAAACACTGCAAAGCTCTTTGTTTTTAGTAAGATTCGGCTGCTTTTCCTGTTTATTTTTCAGGTGGTACCGAGGGTTGAATTCAGGGCCTCACACTTGGTAGGCAGGCACTCTACCACTTGAGCCACACTTCCAGCCCCTTTTTGCACTGGTTATTTTTGAGGTAGGAACTTGCTTCATGTTGGAACAGGACTGGGCTGGGGGACCCCAGCTTGTGTGGTTGAGGGTGATGTACCAGTGAACGTATTGTGCTTCCTCAGAGCTGCTGAGCTAACACGCAGACCTGGCCAATGCTGAGAGGGCTCTCCCCACTTCTACCTGGAAACAGCCCACTGCCACCTCCCAAATGAGCATGAGCCGCTGTGCTGCACTCAGCTATTTTTCTTAAGTAACTACTCCTTACATTGCTACACTACTTTGGCTAGTTCCTAGAATTCAAAAAAAAGTTGATTCTGACCGCTTTTTTTGTTTTTTTGTTTTGGGGTTTTATCGCATATTTTATCATTACTTTTAGAAAGAAGAGTATTTTCAGGATGCTTACTCTGCCATTTTCCTCCTTTGGTTTTACTTTGCATTTTCCATATTCTTGACCTCACGGATATATACTGACTCATGGATTTCTACCTCACAAGTAATGTCTTTTTCTCCTGTATTCAGAACTTATATTACCTGGACCTGGTCATCTGGACCTGGCTGTTTCCTGAGTCTAAATATAATGCATACTTCTCTTCCTTCTTTTACACCTTGTTTTTTTTTCTTTTTGTTTGTTGTGAACTCTGGGCCTGGGCGCTGTCTCTCAGCTCTTCAGCTCAAAGCTATCACTCTATCACTTGAGCCACAGAGCCACTTCCAGTTTTCTAGGTCCATGCCTTGTTTTGATGACTGATGCCATACCTATCCAGCCTCCCTTGCCAGATACCTGACAGTCATTGTAGGCTTTTCTGGATAACTTCATGAGCCTTCATCTAGTGTGAAATGATGCTTTATTACTTATTTCCTTCCATCTGATCTGGATTTTCTGTGACTTGGGGATAAAAGCACTCTGCATGCCGTGAAGTTTAAGAATAGGAGTAATGGTACTGTTTGCAGTTATTTCTTCCCTGCTCCCCTTTGGTTTATTCACTGTTGTCATTGTTTTTGATTTCTGTACCCTTTGTCTTTTATATGTTTATCTGATTTGGGGAAGGAAAGAGGAATCACAGAAATGGCGGGACAAAGGGTGAACCAACTCAGCAGTGATACTCACTGGGACACTATGTTGGAAATGAACTTTACAACCTGGGAGAGGAGGAAGTAGGGAGGGGCAGGGGAGGAAGACCACAGAAAACGAGGGAGGGGATAACACTGTGGAAAAAATAAATGTGCTCATTTACATAACTGCAACCCCCTCTGCACATGACCTTTAAAATAAAATTTAAAAGGAAGAAAAGAATGTGGAGTCCTGGCCTTGGCTTGTGAGGCGCTAGGGGAAGCGTTAGCCTTCCGCGTTACCTAGTGCACTCCCATTTGTTTGACAGTCCTGTGCTTGCCTTACCTTGCGTGGTTGTTAATCTTTCTATTGTGATTGTTATGGATGTCCATCTGGTCTGGAACTTTAAAAAAAAATCAAGAGCAGGACTAAGCCTCTTATTTCTCTGTAGCCCTACAGCCTTTTACATAACCCACACACTTTTGCCAATTATTGACCCCCCCCCCACTCTCTCTCCCACTCACACAGATTCTTTCACAACAAATGACCTAAACGCTATCTCCATTTGGAAATAATAATTAGTATCATCTTCCCTTGCTTCCTCTTGAATGTGGAGGGAATTACCGGATGAATAAGTAGGAACACAGTGGCCATGTGGCCCTGTTGCTCCCGGAGAACTACTTGGAGACCAGCCTGGCATGGAAATGACCAGATGTTTGAAGCTGAGCTGCTGGTGAGCGAAATAAATAAGTTAGCCGTCACACGTTCCATCTGCACGGATGCTTTCTGCATTGCAAAACTGCTGCTGTCTGTAGTCTCACGTGGCAGCAATTGATCTCTTCACCCCCTCCTAAACTTGGAGTTGGAAAGCTCCGGAAGGCTGATTAGGACTGTGTGGGTATGTGAGCACTAGTGCCCATCTGTTACAAGGGGCTGAACAGCCACAGAGGCTGAACTCAGGTCACAGGCCTTGTCTACAGGTACCCCTGGTCTTACAAAGTGGCCTGGAGGAGGAGGGAATAACCAGGTAAGGGCAATAAGGAAGCACGTAGAGCTCTATTAAGCAGATCAGAATAAGCGGAGAAAGACAGTGGCCAAACTGTGGTGTGGGATATGATAAAAATGGACTGGTCTTGTAGGTTATTTGAAACCAAGAGCAAGGCTTTCTCCCTCTTTTTCTATCTCTTTCTCTGTCTGTCTATCTGTCTCTCCTTCGATGATTTTTCTGAGTAACCTAATACAACATCATTGTGAAACATTTAAGAAATGGAGAAATGTATAAGATTATGAAACTACCTGTATTTCCGTATAGATCTGTACAAGTTCTCCTCTAGATATTATATGATCATTTATTCAACCAACAACATTTCTACCAATACTAGAAATGCATTTGGTATGTATCAGTCATAATGCCAGATACTGAGAATACAGACGTAATGTATAATAGGCATGTTTCTTTATCTGATGAAACTGCTTCTAACAGGAAAGAGTTATAGACACACAACTGCACCAAGAATTCTTTTTTTCCCTTCCCTTCCACCTCCACAACTACCCACCCCCTGCTAAAGTTGAAAAATTAGTTTTCAACATAGTGTCTTGTACATCTCATTGTTACAGTGGGTCAACCTGTATCCTTATTTAAGCATTTTGGTTTTTTTTCCTTCCCCTCACCAAATTAGAGAAGTGTATATACAAGATGCAGGCACCAACATCAAATATGGTGAAAATAGGGGTTATACCATGGGGGAGGTACATACAAAGAAACAAAAAGATCACATAGTGCATTATAAATACATTAGAAACAAAAATCAAGAAAGAAAAAAGATATTTGTGTCCCTATCTTGGGGTTCATTTCACTTAGCATCATCTTATATGGTCATATGTACATAGCTTTTGACCTTTTCTGCTTGTCTCAGACATGTACTAGCTATTGCAAATAACGGAAACCTACGTTACCAAGAATTCTTTAATCTCAAATGTGACTGACTCTACAGAGGGCAATTACTAAACATTTGGGAATGATATGACTTTGTAACCAAGATTAGGAAGATCAAGTAATGACTCTTACAAAAAAAAAAAAAAAAAAGACCCGAGGCCAGGCTCAGTGCACATGCCCTTAATCCCAAGACTATGCAGGAGGTAGAGATTAGGAGGATCACGGTTAGAAGCCAGCCTGAACAAAAAGTTGTTGGGACACCATCTCAATAAACAAAGTGAACAGGATGGCTCGTGTAGGCAAGATACAGAGTGGAAAATAAAGTTCTTAGTGAAGGGAGCAGCTTGTCGATATTCTGATGACAAGGATGTAAAATAGCTTTGTGAAGTTGGAGAGAAACACAGAAGCCAGATCTGCAGGTCAACAGACTAAGTGTCAACAGACTACAGCCCAGGAGTCTAATCAGGCATCTCCCCCCAGCGCCCCACAACCTTGTTTATAAATAAAGTTTTATTGAAACAGAGCCATGCTCTGTTCACTTACATAACATCTATAGTTGTTTACACACTCTGTGGCAGAGATGTGTGGTTGCTATAGAGACCATAAGGTTCACAAAACCTATCTGGCTCTTTGCAGAAAAGTTTGCACACCCTTGCCACAGGCTCTTATGACTGGACACATGGAGTAATTCTTTGATCACAGATACAATGGGAAGGCTTTGAGAGGAACTTAATCATCCTTCCTTGAGAACAACTATGGCATGGTAGCAGGGAGAGATTAGAAAGGAGCACCCTGGATGGAATTAGGGTGCTAAGGGTATCAAGAGAACGGGGAGGGGGGATGGAAGGGGGAGTGGCGGTGAGGGAGAGGGCATGGAGAGACATAGAAGTATTTGAGCTCTCATGAGGCTTCATATGGGTAAGATTTGGTAACTGATTAGGTGGGATAGGCAAGAGAAAGATGGTGTGCAGGACCACCTTCCCAACTTCTCAGTAGATGAAGGTGTCACCAACTGGGAGGGGGAGGGATGGAGGGCTCAGAAAGAGAGCTTTTTCATGTCTGCCTAGTGTGCCAAGGTGAGTTAATCACTCATTTCTTATTATTGGATATGGAGGTTGTTTCTATTCTTCTGAAAATTCTGCTGTGATGCTAATTTTTGCATATCTAGAACACAATTCTAGAAACTAAATGGTTGGTTGGAAGGATGGAAGCTCTTTGATTCAGGTTGCTGAATTGCCCTTCAGAATGCAATTCCAATTTGTGAATCCACCAGTATGTGTTGCTGTGGCCATTTTTGGTTCAACAGGCACGAATGACCCTAAGTCAGAATCTACCCTGTGTCTTTTTTTTCCCCCCCAAAATTTTAATCTCCATCACTTTCAGCTCCAGATGCTACCACTTGAAAGGTTTTCCATGTTTGAAGAGATTTTGTGTGTGTGTGTGTGTGTGTGTGTGTGTGTGTGTGTGTTTCTGGCCTATACATTGACCTTTTTCTGGTGAATAAAGAACATTTTGTAAAATGGTGGTTAATATTTCAGGTAGGAGTGTTGGCATGTGAGTCAATCTTATAAGCGGACTCGCATTATCTCCCTAAAATACGTTAGCTGGCATTCTGGGCTGCATCTCCTCTGTCTCCAGAGAGGTTTTTGTTTTATGGCTTACATCCATCTCTTGCCTCTCTCAACAGCCTTCGCTCCAGCTGGGTAGTTTCAGTAGCCACCCAGTAGCAGCCAGACTAATGAGAACTTTAGCTATAAGGAGAGGTCATAATATTAAGGAAGCCTTGCTGGGGTTGTAGGGTGGTGGTAGGTAGGGGGAAGGTCAATAGCCCCAAGTTCCATTGATTACAGATTGTCTGTCTCGTGAAGTCTCAGGACTGGTCTGACTTGGCCTTCTCTGTACAATGGAGTTTCATAGCTCACTCAAAGGTTTTGTTGTGAGGAGGAGCAATACAGCTTGTTGGAGGCGAGTCCAGCCTCTGGCATAGAGCAGGAACTGGCTCAGTAATGTCTGCTAGAAAAATGAAGTGAGGGTAGGAGGGTCTGTGGAGTTAGGATTTTGTTGTTCTCTGTACTGCAGTGGCCTAAGCTCCAAGATCCTAAATACATCTCTAGTTAACTGAAGCACCAGCCTGCTCCACCCAGTGCAGCACACTTTGTGAGAACCAATGAAAAGGAGCCTGAGCTCTTGGAACCTAGTCCCTATGACGTCATGGCCTGAGAGATGTAAAACAATAAAAGACCACGGGACAATAAAATGACCGCCTTAAGTAGAAGTGTGGTGTACCCTCCCAAAGAAGTCTGTAAAGCAAAAAACGAACCAGCCAGACAAAAAACAGGATGTAATTCAACCCTCCCAAGTAACGTTTCCATTTTCCCCAAGAGTGAGCTGATATTGGTAGCCTTTGAAACTCACTTGTACCCTCTTCCCAAGACAGTGTATGTGAGAGATACTCTCCAAGCGGGGATCGAACAAGACCCTCAGCTTGAAAGCAACTTGAAAAAAAAAAAACCTAAACAAGGTTAGATTCTAAATCAAAAGGCCACACAGATGTTCCACCTTGGCTTTCCCAGGGTGACTCGGCAGTTAGAGATGAGAAATTATCTTGGAAACAACATAGGCGCCTTATTTAGACGATTGATTCCATTGTATACTACAGCCAACTTCCACTTCTGGCTGCATGCCTGGGGACATGGAGAAAATACCACAGCTGCCATGGCTTGGGTACATTTCCATCTGCCCACCATTCGCTGGGTTCCAAGGGGAAGTGAGCCAGTGGCCTTTCCGTACCATGGATTTAGTGTCTTGATGTGGGTTCTTATGCAAGTTTATGGACTCCCATTCCGCCCAGCTGCAAGTTTTTCATCAAAACTAGGGACACTAAGCAAGCACTGGTGGCTCATACCTGTAATCCTAGCTACTCATGAAGCTGAGATCTGAGGATTGTGGCTTGAAGTCCTAGCAAAAAGTCTATGAGACTCTTTATTTCCAATAAACCACCCGCCCCATAAAAAAAAGCTGAAAGTGGAGCAGTGGCTCAAGTGGTAGAGCACTAGCCTTAAGCAGAAAGCTCAGGGACAGTGCCTAGGACCTGAGTTCAAGTCCCAAAGATCCTTCCTTTCCTTAGTTATACATATCCCATCTAATATAGTTCAGAGAATCCTCATCTCATTAAACATGTAGTTCAGACACTGTTCCAGAATGCGAAGAAAACTCTCGGAAAATTTAGCATAATCCAGATGAGGCAGAGCTCATGCAGTAATAGTTACAGTAACATCTGTTTATCAGGCTTTTTTTAAACCATGTGTCAATTACTGTGCTGGAATCATTACAACTTTATCCTCACCAAAGCCCACCATTAGAGATTTCAATACTATGTCCATTTTACTCAATAAAAATGAGATGCGAAGATTAAGAAGCTTTCCCCAAGATGGCAGGGCTGTCAAGTGGTGGAATTGATTTCAATCCCAGATACAGTCTTCTTGTTATTCATGGCAGTGATGGCCAAAAAAATGACCACAAACACTGAATTAGGCACTGCTGAGCCATTTGTTCCCAAGGGAAAAATGGACTCAGATTCCTGTGAGCCTTTGTTCATGAGTTGATTTCAGGTGTATTACTGTCTCATTTAATATATACCGTCTCATTTAATATACACTGTGGACTCATTAATAATAAACCAACAACTGACAGCTCCGTGATTCCTGCTAGGTGGAGTACTCTGATACACATCTTTTTGTCTGTCTGGGATTTTTTTTTTTCTGAGAGACACACATCCTAGCTTTCTTATATTTAGGCTCACTAGACAGCACTTCAGCACATAGAGAACATTTTAAACAACAAAATCACTAAGGAGAAGTACAAAAATAAGAAATGTGTGGCATGAAATAGGCTAGCAGGGACACGATCGCAGGATGAGAGCCAAAGCATCCCGACTGCGTCCTCCTGTCCCACCGATGCTTAGAATGAGCATCTTGAGAATCTCAGAGTTGTTTTTTTTAATTATTGCTTTGAGAATGTGCAAATGGCTGCAGAAGTGCTATAAGTATTGATTGGAAAGGTAAATAAATTTGGCAAGTAAGGAGATTCACAAGTGTGGAATCCATGAATAACAGGATGGCTGTAGTCCTATTCCAGATTGTTCTGTGGTGGGTTTTTTTTTTTTTTCCTTTTCCTTCCTTCACACTTTGCTGTGGTCAGCATCCTTTAAGATGGCTTCCAGCTTCTAGTGATCATTTCCTGTCTTGGGGACACCCTTGGGAATGTCCTTGTGAGTGAGACCTAGGCATTTGCTCCTAGTGAACAGAATGTATCTTAAGATGATAGACTTACAACTCTCTAGGTGACTTTCTAGCTTGCATCCTAGATGTGGGAGGTCAACTACCATGTTTTGAGCTTTTCTCTGGAGAGTCCAACGGGGCAAGGAATTGAGAAGGCTAATTGGAAATGAAGCCTTTAATACAGCAAGATACTGCATTGTGCTAACCTTCACATGAGTGAGCGCACCTCCCTCCCCCTCCCCCAACCAAGACTTCCCACGAGACTGAAGCCCAGACAAACACACGTACTGTAGCAATACCAGAAACCTTAAAGGTAGAAGCAGCAAACCAAGGCATGCACAGCAAACAAGAAATAAGTAAAATGATGGCTAGCTATTGTCAAAGCTAAAGATAATGAATGCTTGCCTTCTTACAAGCTACATTTGTCGTAATGTGTGGCACAATGAGCTGGGTTCTCTCTATGTTGTTCTAGCGCCTTACTCTTCATGTTGACCTGGTAAGTCACTGATTCTCCCATTTTGTAGACAAAGCAACTGTCAATGACCTCAGATATAATTGCCAAACTCAAGCTAGACTTCATTTGCATAATACCATGGAACCAGGATGGGACTAGAGGTTTTCTTTTTTAAAAGGCTGTTTTCCCCCGTGTGTAATATAAACAACCACAAAAAATGTGGAGATGAAAGTGAGAGAGATCAGAGGTGGCCACAGAGATATTCGGAATCTTCCATTATTCCTTCCTAATCCTTGTGTATAGAAGAAGCGAGGTGAGCCAAGGATAGCGTCAATGTCATTTCTTGCAGAGCTACAGAATCTGGACCTAACTATATTAATTCTTCTCTGGTGGTCATAACAACGCATTAGAGACTGGGTGACTATCTGAACGATAGAAATTTATTTCTCATAGTCCTGGAGGGTGAAAGTCTGAGATCAAGGCAGATGCTGTACCTGGGATGTTGGTTTATGTGCAGAGTCCTAGCAATCTTGGACCAGTGGGAGCCTGTGTGACCTCTAAGGTCCTACTGCAAACCGGTGTAATAAGTCTTGATGTAGCTGGATATATTGGCCTGTCCACTTCCGGGTCAGTAGTCCTATTAGGTGAGTTGAACACCCCACCTCTTGCTGACTCTCTTTGGAAAAGCATACCTGCTCCACTTGAGATTCAGCCTCAGGAGAATGAGAGCTCTGAATTTTCCTTTTTTTTTTTTTTTTTGGATGTTCTTTTTTTCTTTTTAACATTCTCAATTTCTGGCATGCCTGTGCATACTCAGTGAATTTTACAGAAACCCTTACTACCTTAAATGTGCACACTTAAAGCTCTATATTTGAACTTTCAATAGTGTCCTCGATATAAATAAGTAAAGGATGACTCTCCTTAGCACACTAATGGTTGGCATTTATGAGAATGATTTTGTACCAGTGATACTTTTCCTGCAGCAGCATGCTGACTACAGCATGGGAGGCAGTGGGAACTCTATTTCATAAGGGGACCTGACCCTTTCTGTGCTGACAACTCGCTTGCTTTTTCCAGTTCCTCAGTTACCTTTTGCAGACCATCCTTTCTAGAGGTATCCCATTCTCCGTGAATGAGAAATGAATGCGCTATTGAAGGTTTGCAGGTGCAATGCATCATTGGTGTCTAGCAGGCTCCTTGGTTGATATTCTGAACATGCCATGAATGCTCAATTGCAGTCACTGGGTTTCCTCCAACCTGCATTTCCATCAAGTGAATATTGCTTCTGTGGGGGTGGCAGAAAGTGAGTAATGCCTTGTACTTTCATGGAGATAACTTGCTCTAGTCAAATATTTCAAAGTCCAGTGTTCCAAACTTCATTAAGATTTTGCTGTAAGAAGAAGTGTGTGTGTGTGTGTGTGTGTGTGTGTGTGTGTGTGTGTGTGTGTGTGTGTCTTTGTTTAACAGATTAATTTTTCTCCTAATCAGTTAGGAAAACAAACCACAGTTCAGGAAAAGAAAGAAAACAGGAATCAAAATATCCCATCTGTGGTACAGAATAACCTGTGGCTTAGGACATTTCATATATTGACTTTAAATCACACGAGAGACTCAGGGAGCTGGCTGCGTTGGAATTGTGGCTCCACGTCTTGCTGGCTTTGTGGTTCCCAAACCTTCCATACCCTTCCTAAATCTCAACCTCATCATCTGTAAACTGAAAGCTATAGTATTTCCCTTATTGGGTTGTTGCATGTAAAATGAAATAGTGTAGGTAAAAGCACTTACATGCTTAACATGAGAAGCACAATGTTAGCTGTTGTTCATCAGGTTTCCATCAAAACACACTGATGGCTGAGCACCATTGGCTCACACCTGTAATCCTAGCTACTCAGGAGGCTGAGGTCTGAGGATCGTGGTTCAAAGCCAGCCCAGGCAGAAAGTCCATGAGAGTCTTATCTCTGGTTAATCACCAAAAAGCCGGAAGTGGAGGTATGGCTCAAGTGGTAGAGTGCTAGCCTTGTGCAAAAAAGCTAAAGGGCAGTGCCCAGGTCCTCAGTTCAAGCCCCAGTGTTAGCATGCACACAGACACACACACACACACACACACACACACACACACACACACACATTGATGGAGCTATTTGTGTGTGTGTATGTGTGCCTCTAGCATCATTTTTAAGGCATAAAGCAGTGAATAGACAGACAGGGATCCTTACCTTTATTCCCAAAGGGCTCAGACAAGTAAAATCCACTTATATGAAGTATGAGTGGCCACTTGGGAGAAGTGAAGCAGGGGGTTTCCAGGCAATGGCAGCGTGGTCAGGGGTTGTTTTTCTGACTACCCTCTGAGCTGGGTGAGGATGACAGTCTGGGGCTGTATACCTTGGGAACCCCGCGTAGCCTAGGGTAACTGAGTAAAATTGGAGCAAGAGGTATACCAGGACGGGTGCTGAACTGATGTTGTCGAGGTAAGCAATGTCATTGGTGGAGACATTAGTAGGGAATGATGTCCCCCCCCCCAGCTCCACCCCTTCGTCTCAGCTGTTAGTGGAAGCTGGCTAGGAGGTGGGTTTGCAGGGCTCTAATTACTCATCTCTCCATAAAAGGTTTCCTAGCTTGGGGAGGATGGGATAAAAGAGGGTTTCCAAAACTCCTGAATCTTTATGCAAAATTCTATATGCCCATGCAGAGAGAAGGTCCCTAAATTACCACCCATCCTCATTGCTGCACCAGGGCGGAGACTGATTTTCTCCTTGATTCCTAAAATGACGGCCACACAGATTGTGCTCTCCTTTCCATCCTGCAGGCTGTGTCGATGATTTTAGGATCTCTCAAGCTGTAAAGCTTACCTTAGGTGTTTTTTTTTGTTTGTTTGTTTGGTCTTAAATGGTCTTCAGCCCCAGGTTGGAAAGAAGGGTCAAGAACACTGTTCAAGTGAGATTAGAACTACTGGCTATCCTGCTCACTAACTGTCCAGGACAGAATGGGGTAACATTGTGCACACAAAGAATAAGACAGGAGTGCTTCATGCTAAGAATCAGGGTTAAGTTTCCCAAGGATTCCTTCCAAACTGGTCTTTCCTCAAGTCCTTTGTCACACATTCCTTTATTGTCCAAACAAACTGTGACAATGTGCCCATTTGGGTTAAAGGTAGGATCTTGTGAAAAAAAAAAGCTCCAGGAAAATTAATAAGATAAATTATTAGGTAGTGAAAAATCCCAGATCTCCTTCCATTGAGATATGTGTCTGCATATCTGAGGTGCTTATCTAAAATGGTGGTGGAAAGACCCTCCCCTCTGGGCACTTAAAAAGTCTGAATTTTGCCTTGTTATCAGCAAAACAAACAGCAATAAATGGGATGTAAAGGTTAAGCTGTAGAAAGGACCAACAGAATTAAATATAGATGACTGACCACTGAGCCCTTCCGTGCCCAGGCTCTGGCTTCACCACTTTGTCTGCACAAGGAAAGGTGTTGACTCATAATTTTTGCCTCCTCTGGGTCTTCTGACCTTGAGGCAGTGAGGAAATAGAGTTGTATTCAGGCTAGAGAGAAAAAAAGTATATAGATAACTGGGCGGGCATGGTGGCTCAAGCCTGTAATCCTAGCTACGTGGGAGGCAGAGATCAAGGGACAGCCAGGACAAAGATACACTAGACTTCACTGTGGCCCATGGCTGGAGGCGGTGGCATGTACCTGTCAGTCCAAACTACAGGGGAAGGACACTGACCAAATACAGTTACTCACTCCAGTTACCTTTGACCGGGGGAAGCACAAACAGGAAGATTTCAGTCCAGGCCAGCCCTGGCATGAAAGCAAGACCCTACCTCAAAAACTAGCCAGTACACCAAGACGCAGCTGGAGGGCCTGTCCAGCAACTGTGAGGCTCTGAATTAAAAAACCCAGCACACATACAAAAAAAGTAGTTGGGAATTAGAGTGTGCTCTGAGGTATGGCCTGTCATTTTTTAGGTTTCAAAGGTCTGGAGGTCTTAGTCTTCAGTGAACCATGTTTGCTCTTTAATGTATGTCGTGATTAGTGGAAACCCAGTAGAGGCAGGCAGGCTTTCCAAATGATTCATATTTATCATAGAATTACTGAGCATAACGAAACCTTATCCAATATAAAGTTAAGTTAATTGGATCAAGCCATTCTTCCTTATTAAGATACATTACCATATAAGCACATACACCTTCCTTTGGGAGGAAGGGCATAGCACCCCAGCCTTTGCATGAGGAAGTCCAATGGTCCCTGTGGCCACGGGTTGATTCTCTGAAGCAGGTAGAGCGCACCAGGGTCAGGATTGGATCTGGGATGAGATGTAGAGGCCCCAGCTGGAGACCAGACCACCCATCCTCAAGCACCAGATCAGCAGAAGCTATAGGAATGTTACTGCAAAGTCAGTCCCTTGACCTTGCTATGCAAGCTTACAAATAAGGAATGTAAGTTTTATTATTATTTGTGATGAAGGAGGAGATCAGGGAGATGCAGCTCTCAAAGCTCCATCATCCTTTTTTTGAGAGCAAATGTGTGGTATTTAAGGGGAATCTCAGGAGCAAGGTTCCAGGGAGTACAGGCCCTAGACCAGATGTTGCCCTGGCTTCTTTTCCTGGCTTATTGGTCTCTGAAGTTGTATTTCTTGATTGACAGAGGCCTATTCCTTCCCAATGGCCAGAGGGCGGGGTAGGGATGGGGGAAGAAAGAGAGAGAGAGAGAGAGAGAGAGTCAGACAGACAGCGACAGAGACAGAGGGGAGGGTGGGGTGGAGTGAGGGAATTACCTGATTTGGTTGGAAAAATAAAAGTTAATCTTGAGCTTTCCAGCATGGAGACAGAGAAGAAGTGGGGGAATGACAATAAACATCACACCTGTAGTACAAGATGGCTACACCCAAAACTGTCATATTTGTTTTTCTATTTGTAGTCAGGGTTCTTGTTCTTGGCAAATCCTGTGAATATGTCTAGCGTTTGCTACCCCTCCTTCCCACCTCTAGGCTATATGGGTTTTGTTCTATAGAGATCAGGCAGCTGAACATCTGCATCCTGATAGTATGCCATTGTCCCCCCCAGAACACTCACTGCTCAGGTGGGTTAGGCTGGTATATAGGTATAGTGCAAGACTTCCAGTTACTGGGCAGTGACTGTGGGTAGAACTGGGACTCAAGATATCAGTACTGGTGATGTTGTGATTGTTTTGATCTTCATGGTAGTTTTCTGTTGTTGACATTGTTGCTGATTTTGATATCCACGTTTTAAAAACCAGTGATACTCCACATGACCATCTCATTTCCAGGCTTCTGGCTCTTTCATCAGAAGATCCAGGTACCGTTGCTCTCAGCATCACACACCAAATAGAAGCACACATTTGTTCTCCACTGGCCCTTGTTTCTACCCAGCATGGTCCTCAGTTCCTGCTGGTATGCTACCCTGTAGCAGGGATTTGGAAACCTAGATTTTTCTCCCTGGCAAGTCTGTTTGTCCCTATTCTCCCCCCTACAGTTCTAGTCCATACTGGCAATACCTAGGGTTCCATCTAGGAAATGACATTCCTAACAATCACCTCTATCCTTCCCAGACCACAGATCTGTCCTGGTGACTGCTTCCTGCAAGACTTAAGAAGATGGAACATAAGAAAATGGAGATGATGATGGCTTGCTCACCTTGCAAAAGGAGAATCACTACTGAGATGCCGCCATGCATGTAGGAGTACTCCACCAGTTAAGGTAAGCTATCTGAGTCCATTTTGGCTGATATAACAAAATATGTCAAACTAGGTAATGTATTTGTTCTGCAGGGTGAGAAATCTAAGATCAAGCTCTTGCCACACTTAGTGACTATTGAGGGTCTGTAACTCATAGGTGGTACCTTCTGCATGTCATGGTTTTGTGGGAGAACAAAGCAGCTCTCTAGGAATCTTCTCTAAGGGAATTAATCCCACCCACAAGGCCAAAACCTTTATGACCCAATTACCTCAGTAAGTCTCCAGCCTCTAATACCATCTCCTTGGTGATCAGATGACCTATGAACTGTGAGAGGACATTAACATCCAGACCATAAAAAGCCACACAGTCTCTCTCATCTCAAAAGGCTGTTTCCCAATTTCTCTTCTAACTTCTTCATTTATAGAAAAGAAAAACCCCAAGCCCAAAGAAGTTTCCATAATCATCCGAAAGTCTCACGGTTGGCCAGCAGTACCCACAGGGTGGGGATGAAGTCTCCCCTCATCCTTGGCCCGAATTACCATTCTCCTCCTGCTTTCCTTCACTTGAAGTGTGTTATCCTAGGGCGAATTCATCACCGAGTCTCTATCTCCCCCTCCCAACAGAGGCTCCTTCATTTGTTTTCACTTTCTTCTTCCCTGCTGGTCAATGGCCTTGAATTTCACAAGTACTGCAAGTGTGAATTGCCTTGGGTTACAGCTCCAGGTTGGAGTCGGTGGCAGTCAATACTTTCTCAGAATGGTGTCTCTCAGCAAGACCCAAGCCAATAAATGGCGAGCAGGCAATCAACAAGTACTCATTAATCCTCTGATCTCTGTTGAACGGCTACAGGCTTTCTGAAGAAGTATTACATTTAATTCTCTCTATAGCAAGTGGCAGACACTAAAGCAAAGGGGAAGTTTACTGACCACAGAATAAAAATAAGATGATCAAGTCATAAGAAGGCCACAGCTGAGCCTGGAAGCACACAGCTCTATGTGTGGAGGGTGGTAGGATTCTGACTCAGCCAAGTGGAATTAACAGATTGAATGAGGAATGCTGGCCTTCCACAGCAGAAAAGCTTCCCCGCCCTCTTTGGTTTCTCCTTGTGAATTTTCTTTCATTAGCCATTCATCATTGGGAACCGTAGTAACATTTATTTTCATTTTGTGCTAATGACAGGTAACAAAGGTGATTAAATTGTATAATAGAAAGTCTAATCCCAGCAGTCAGGAAAATGAAGCAAGAGAATGTGAGTTCAGGGCCAGCTTGACTACAGAGAGAGAGAGATCCTGTTTCAAAAACAAAACACAGAAAATTACATGAAAGAGGCTCTTAGTTCTTTATCTGTTTTTCACCATTCAACAATTTTCTTGTTTGTTTTGTGTAGGAAGCAGGCAAGAATAATGATTTTTTTTAAAAAAGCACTATGAATTAGCTTTTTTTTGAATGTTGCTCCCTGTTTGTGTGTTCTGTTATAAAATGTGAGTAAGCATAGGGCTTATCTCCTAGGGTTAGGAGAAGTCCACAAAAAACTCCTGTGAGGACTTAGCCTAGTCTATGAACGATGGAAATTATTCCAGTGTGAATTTCGTTACCGTAGCATTTCTTGGTAAGCAGCTGTTCATTATAGAAAGACAGGCGGTGTCATGGTATTTGCAGTGACCTTTTTACTACTGAAGGGAAAAAAAAAATCCTCAGGACTCAAATAATGATTAATTTATGTGCTATGTTTATGAATAGCTAAGCTTTCTCCGTTTGGTTTTCTGAGAGAAGTAAGGGTCAGTGACACAGAAAATTTGGACTCACCACAAAATGAACCCTTCTGGAGCCTTAATTTGGTACAGATCAAATAGACTGGCTTCTCTGATGATGAGCTATGGGCATGTCTCTGAGCCAACATGTAGGACCCTGGAATACTTTACACACCAAAGTGACAGCAACTGAGCTGTGGGGTGGCCAAGATGAAATGTTCCTCCGGAACTTGCCAGGAAAAGAAGAACACTCCCATAGCTAATGTGCTACTCAAATAGCAGGTCACCTCCTCCTGAGATGTATTCATTTCCTCATGACAGAGGATACCAGTGTGGACAGACTTAGGTTGATAGAAAGCATGGCTGCCAAAGGGAGTTAAGCTGCTGTTGGAAACAATGGTTCTGATTTACAAGAAAGAAAAATACATTCACCAGCTGTTGACCTGGAAAGATCCTGCAGTATGCACATGTGTGTACACACACATGTACAAGGACAGCTATACATCTGCTCAGGCACACAGACATCTTGCTTGAAATGAACAGATTTCTTTTTGCCGGTCTTGAGGTTTGAACTTGGAGCCTGGGCTCTGTCCCTGGAGCCTTTCTATGCTCAGGGCTAGCACCCTACCACTTGAGCCACAGCACCACTTTTGGCTTTTTCTATTTATGTGGTACTAGGAATCAAACCCAGGGCTTCATGCATGCTAGGCAAGCACTCTACCGCTAAGCTACATTCCCAGCCCCGAGATGAACAATTTTAACTCCCAACTGATATGAGTCATTGGAACTGTATCTTAGATTCTTCCCTGAGAGAAATACCATTCTCCTACTTGTAAGCATTCTGTTTCCTAGTCTTTTAATGGTCTCCCAGCCATTTCAGACGGCTTTGAACTCAGAGATGAAGCTAGGCAAGTTGACAAATTTACTTTGTGTGCTAGAGCATTTGAAACTTGACCTCATGCCAAATACATATGCATATACCTCTGAGTTCACTCAGGAAAGGAGCTATTAGTTTAATGTGTCATTCTAGAGCAAAGACCAGTATGACATGTAAAAAATTAAGGAAGGGTTCCAGAACACAAATCTACTTCATTTTTTAAAGAGAAAATTTCATTTCACCTCAGATAGGTGGGTCATAACCACCAATAGTTCATTCCTCTTGCTAAATAGATGGTGCTCCAAGTCTCTTCTTCATGGATACTTAAGTTCTTCTTTCTTTGGGTCTATAACAAATATCCTAAGCACATTCTTCTCTGTTTTTTTTTCATATCCACTCATTTTTCTTGAGCATATATTGAGAAAGTGACTTCTAAGTCATGAGTAGGCACACGCCTAACTGTACTGGAAACAGGACAGTATTTTTTTCTGTGCTTCTAAAACATAGTGAGTGAAATATGTCATCCATTTTGGAGAATTTGGTGCCATCATCTTTTCAATTTTTTTTTTCTTCTTTACACTCGCTTTCCTTTTCTCAGACTCCCAGTTATTCTTTTTTTATTTTGTCATTTCATAGCTTTTTTTTTTTGATCCAGTCATGGGGCCTGAACTCTGGGCCCTGGGCCCTTGAGCTCTTCAGCTCAAGGCGAGCGCTCTACCGTTCTGGAGCCACAGCGCCACTTCCGGCTTTTTTCTTTTTTGCTTACGTGGTGCTGAGGAATAGAACTCAGGGCCTCATGCATGCAAGGCAAGCGCTCTACCACTGAGCCACCTTCCCAGCCCTACATAGCTTTTTAATATTGTTACTTAAAATTTATTTTTTCTCTTTGTGCTTCAGCTTAACCCATTTCTATTGAGTCACTTGCATAAAATTTGTCTCTGTCTCTCTGACTCTCTCTGCTTCTCTGTCTCTCTGCCTCTCTCTTCTCTGTTCCACACTTCCTGGTTATCCTTCTTACAGAATGAGATTCCCATAAAGGAGAACTAGTAGGTGGGAGGGCTACCTTAGAGACTCTCCAGTTTTCAGCCCAGGCCCCGGTGATGTCTCTTAATCCCACAGAGTTCTTCTGTTTGAAACAGGCTTACTTTTCCTTCAGACTCAGAATCACTCAGATCTTCTAGGGACTAAGCATCCTCCCATCTCAACAAGAAAGGCCTGTGGGACTTGATGGCAGAGTGCTTGCTTGCCTCCTTTCTCTAGGGGTCAGATGATTGCTTGAAGGGTCTGCTAGGGCTTTAAAGAAAAATAGGACGAAGATCTTTCATAGCAGATCTCTTGAGTCTGATTCTGATGGATTCAGCAGCAGATTCCTGCAGTCACTCACTTTCTCTAAAAGTAAGGTGATTAATGATTCATCAAATTATAATGCATTTGCAGATGGTTTTTCTCATCTGCAGTGCCCAAGGCCAAGTAAAACCGTGATATCTTGGAGATTCTGCTCCCCTGCCTCCTTGGAGTACTGAGACAGAGAACGTGAAAGGCCTAGTTTATAGATGGGAAAAGAAAGGTAATTAATATGTATTAAGTATGAAGTTTATAAATGTCCCTGAGAACTCTACTTGGCTCTTTACATGCATCATTTTATTTTTTAAAAATATGTACACGTGTTTCTTGCACATTTGCACTGGGGACATGTCGGAAAGAGGATGTGTAGGAGACTCCGGGTGGAGACCCAGCCAGGGAACACCGATAGCAAGTACAGGGAGGTCTTTTGAGGAAGGCGAGGAGCTGAGCAGTGAAAGTGCTAGACACTGACTCTGTCCTGATTCGGCGTGCACCAGGACCCGGGACGAGAGCCATCTGGAGTCCATGTGTCAGCGCCACTCCTGGATGCTTGGCTCTTGCTCTCTGTTCTAAAACAGGAGCCTCAGGCACCTCTAAGGGTGGGAAATGCACACAGAAGACAATCACACAAATGTGGGGTGTGTAGTTTCCCAGAAGGTTCTACCACTTGGTGGACATTTCAGTTACTTTCTCCATTTCATTTCCCGGGAAAGATCTTTTTCAGCCATGGAAATAATCATTCCACATGGCAGCTCCCCTAAGGTGAAGAACTGGCTTCAGTGCTTTGAATGCAGCTGGGGCTGCATGTGGGATGACATTGTGGGAAAGCTTCATTATACTCGGCGGGAAAAGCTGTTTTGAATCATGTCTCCCGTGGTGTGAGTGATGCCTGCTGGAAATACAATGGGAGTCTTCTTTCTTGTCTCTGTGAATCAGTCCTTGTTTCCACTCATCAGCCGCCCTGGTCCTGGGTGTCCTCTCCTTCCAGGTCTCTCCCTGTCACTTCTGTGTCTCTCATACGCTTCCTCATCCTCTCATTTCCCTTCCCTCTTTCTCTTCCCCTCTTCCCTCTTTTATTTTCTCATTTCTTCTTTATTTTTGTTTCCTTTGTTCCTAAAGCTGGTGAGTCCTGTGGGTTTCGTTGATACCCTTATCTTGGGGTGATCATTATCTTTTTACATTTTCACATACTGTTTGTAGATTTTTAGAGCTGGTCCAGAGATGGTAAGGTGAAGGATGGTGAGAATGGTTGTGATTGAAAGGATAAGACTGGCAGTGTACTTACTCTGTGTTTGCTGTTCTAAGTATCTATCTGTCACCTCATTTAACCCTAGGAACTATATATATATGATGAACTATATATATATATATATTTTTCTCCTAATGTTACAAGTAAGGTAGCTCTTCCAATTGTAAGCCACTACCCCATTTTCTCCTGACCATTTTCCTGACAGAAATAAGGAAATAAAGGTAGCTATTGTAAGTGGCACTTGAAAGCTGCTTTTTGCTGCAATGCACAGACTCCTGTGCCCACACATTATCTGGGAGAGAGATCAAGGCTAAGCATCCAACCCTCCTTTGTTTTGAATCTATACCAGGAGCCATTGTCTCTTGCAGAGAGGACCACCAGAACAAGGCCGCTCTGAGCAATCCTGAGCCTATGGACTCTCAGACCACCTCTGACAACCTCTGAACTCACCTGTACTTTTTGGGGGGGCGATGTCCCTGAGCTTTTGTGCTCTAAGCTAGCACTCTGTTGCTTGAGCCTCAGCTCTGCTTCTGGCTTTTTGGTGGTTAAGTGGGGGATAAGAGTCTCACAGACTTTCTTGCCTGAGTGGGCTGGCTTGAGACCATGATCCTCAGATCACAGCTTGCTGAGTAGCATGAACCACCTGACACCTGACTTACCTGTACTATTTTAACTATGTATGCCTTCTCATTTCCTACCCCTAATTCTCCCTATTTAATTTAAGGCAAATATCTGGACATTGGAATGCAACTGAATATGTACTCAAGTGGTATCTTCCTGTGGCTTATATATAACAAACTTCCTTTCTCTGTTCTTCACCATGTCTTATTTGGTGTACTATATAGAGGTCCAGTTTCACATGTCTTACTTTGAAGAGGCAATTTCCCTTCCTAGACCAGTAATAAACCACATGGATACTTAGTACTATATTTCACCTGGGAACGTGTCTAGCAAAAAAAAAAAATACAAGTTTGTCATGATTGAATTAGCAAAAGCAAACATAATTCATCTCTTCAGACTGTGCACTTGGAAACCCAAACAAAAATCAGAGTTCTGTTAGTGCTATATTGTGTGCATGGCAATTTATTTTTAAATACTTCAGTGTAAGTGGTGTGGTATGTATGCATGCAGTTAACAGTAATCAACACTCTAGGAATGAGTGGTTAATTAGTATTTGAAGAGTCCTTAGCTGAATCAATACTTTGGGGTTAGTTAATTAGCATATAGAATGTTAGAAACATTTTTTATTGGTGAAATTAGTTGTACCAACTGTCCATAGATCAGCCAGGATCTGGATAGCAGAAGGTTCTACTTGTGCATGAATGTGGTAGGAAAGTGCACATCCAGACCTCAGCAGCAGAGACGGGAGTTCAGAAGCCCATTGGCCCTCCATCTTCTCACTTCGTGGGAAATTCCACAACTGCCCAGGGAGGAGGCATCTCATCATTCTTTAAGAGGTTCTGTTTCTGAGGAAGACAGTTATGCGAAGGGCTGGGAACCCAAAGGAATAAGGAGGAGGGGTTCCCCCAAGACATAAGTCACCGTATATAAGAGGATACAAGGGAGACTCTTCCCACAGGCTGGAAAGGAGTCCCTCCCCTGTTACCTCCCTTGGTCCTCCACCTCCTCTGCTCTGCTTCTCAGCATCTTTCTGCTTCTGCACCCATATCTACCTATCTAACAAAATATTATATCACTCAGCATATCACAGCTCTGTTGTCAGGATCAAGATGTGGCTTAGCTGGCTGCCCTTGGTTGCTGGCTAAATTGAATTCTTCATGGATTAACTGGCAGAAGGAAGTCACAGATTGTAGACACAGATCCAAGACATTGACAAGTCAAGATCCAAGACACTCCCTTGGGTGTGAATGCCAGAAGTCTGGGATGATTATGGACCACAATTTGGAAGAAATACTTGCTAAGTTTGTATCTGATAAAAGACTTTTTCATTCAAACTATATACACTTACAATAAACCATAGGTAACGCAAACAACACAATAAAAAGAAACAAGAAGGGATGAAAGACTGCCAGCCAAGCAAGCTTCAGGCATCATGTTCAAAAAATGAAAAAAATGGCAAAAGACTGGAAATGATCCATTACCAAAAGTTACAGAAGCACATAAAATGACATCTAGCACCCTCCAGTCATTGTGGATATTCAAAACCACATTAAGATATCACTACACACACACTGTGGCATATATTAATTATAGCTTTCAATCCTTTTCAGCCCCATTAAGGGCATAGTGTAGAGCCTGGTAAGTACAAGGCCCCAGGTTCAAGCCTTAATACTGCCAAGTGAGTAGATTCTCCTTTTCCCATTTTATAGATAAGGACACTAAGTTGCCTTTAGGGGACACTGAAGGTCATTCAACTAAGTCACAGGGCTACAGGCTCCAAACTCAGGCAGCCTGATTCCAATGGTCATGGGGCTGAGAATTGCTGAGTAGCTAGGATTACAGGCATGAGCTCCAGTGCCTTAGAAACTAGTCCTGGCTGGGTTAGCTCCACCTTCCATTTACCCCTTACTTCCTTCCTTGTCCTCTTCCTTGGCCTATTTTTCCTTTTCTTAGAGGGGCTGATGTGGCTTTATCTTGTCTTGTCCCTTGGGGGAGGACACGAGGCGTGTGCTGACCTCCGCTGTATTACCAAGACCATGCTGCCTGGATGATGTGGACAAAGCCCGCCCTGCCTGACCTACTGAGGCCCCTGCCGTGCCTCTGCAGCCTCTGTGGCCCTTTCCTACAGTGTGAAGGAAGCTACTTGGCCCACTGAAAAGCTTGCCTGCTCCCAGAACACCGAAGATCTGCTCCTATAGAAGGGAGGCCACAGGAATCCAGGGCAGGGAGAACATGCGCATGTGCCTAGTGGAAGGCTGCCTTCCTCAGGCTAAAGACAGAGGAGGAAGATGCCAAGTTTGCCTCTCCTCTCGCTGAGAAGGGGGAAATGGGGTTGAGCTGGATTTTCTTTCCACTCTTGGATCAACGTCGGACCTGCCACATCTGCCAGGCCATATGGCTTGCAGAAAGGCAGAGGCAGACCGGGTTTGGGCAGATGGGGGAACTATGCTGAAAATGACAGAGTCTAGCAACTGGAGTGGGGGAGGGGTGGCTCTGGCAGAAGAGAACCCGGGGAGGAAGGCAGGTGGGGTGGGGCAGTAAATGGAAGAGGCAGGAACATGTCTAATAGTGATCTTTTCCAGTAGAGAAAAAGCAAGAAGGCATCCTCTGTCCTGGAGAGGGAGTACAAGGAGCCCTGGGCAACAGTGTACTCACAATACTCCCTCAGCTTTCTTACTCTACCACATTTTGGTGCTACTTACATCATATCTAATTAATATTTCTTCCTTCCACTGACTTTTGAAAAACATAAATTTATTTAAACGGGAATATTTTATCACTACCACATGTGGGCAGCTTGTCATCATTGGATATTAATCATAAGCAGAAGTAGAAAGAAAACAATGTGGTAATATTAAATTCTAGCTAGATATGACTGCCTTACTGAAGACTTGGGACTTGGACCTACTCTTTCACTTAAAAAAAAAAAAAGGAAGCTAAACTAAAAGCAAGAATCACTTTTAAAGACCTAGCAGCATTACATTGGAACTTTTTCTTTGATGTGATCAGAAAGTTTGAAAACAACTTGATTGTTTGTTTTCCTCACTGTGTGATTCAGTGTTAACTCAAGGATATATCAATGATGCAAGTTTTATTGGAACACTTTGGAAAACCCTGGGGGTTAGAAGGCAGGACGAACATGGCCCTGGAAATGAGGAAATGGGGCTATGCAGCTTCTCCTTCTCTGCAACCATCTCTACATCATCTTGGACTGTTTCTTTATGCGGAGTCTAGATTTTCTCATCTGTTGGAAGGAATGGATTGAACTTCTTAAGAAATAGCAAATTGGTTTTTATCTTTTGGGATTACAAATTGAGAATGATTCTGAAGCTGGGACCAAGCTTAGTGAGAAAGAACACCGTGGTAAATTAGTGATGTCTGCCACAGGTGCGTAGCTAAGAACAGGGAAAGGCAGTATGGCCCTCTGGCCACTGCTAGATTAGAGAATATCTCTAATCCCCCTACCACTTGAGCCACAGCACCACTTCCAGTTTTCTAGTGGTTAATTGGAGTTAAGAGTCTGACGGACTTTCTTGTCTGGGCTGGCTTGGAACTGCAATCCTCAAATCTCAGCCTCCTGAGTAGCTAGGATTACAGGCGTGAGCCACCGGTGCCCGGCTGGAGTGATACTTGCATAAGCTCAGGAAGGCTAAAGATTGTCAGCAACCACCTAAAGCTAGCAGAGGACACAGAACCCTTTCAGTACTCTCCAGGAGAAACCAGCCTTGCCAATAATACTTTTACTGCATATCCTCCTAGGACTGTGAGGAAAGGAAACATGTTCTGTGACACCCAATTCATAGTTACTGTCACAGTAGTACTAGGAAGTGAACACCCTATTGCCTCTCTTCCCACCCCCAACTTGGGAAATCTGCTCAGAAAACTGAAGACTAGGCTCATCAAGATGAGCACCATGTTGCCCAGATGCAAAGGGAAAACTAGTTTTGCAATATCCATCTGTGGGTTCCCTCTGGTATTTTCTTTTTCTTTCAGTTTCTCTGTTTGAGGCATCATCTGATTATGTAGCCCAGGCTGGCCTAGAACTCACGATGCCTCAACTTCCTGAGTGCTGGGATCAGTATTTTCTGCAGCCATTCTCTCTTCTTCCACTATATTTGGAAAGCTAGATGCTGATTCTCACTGCTTCAAAAAAAAATTGCTTAAGTCAGTTGTTGGTTTTGATTTTACTGAGTAAAGAAGAGGAAGTCTTTACTGAGTAAAGAAGAGGAAAAAGAAGACAAACTGTAACCTGGGTGAGCCACTCTCCAGGGACTGCTGGGAACACGCTCCTCCGTGCCCGGCACCCAGGGAGGCAGGGAGCTATGGCAATAGGACCCGCCTCTCTCCCGCTCAAGACCCCTGGAGCCAGACGCCACTGAGGGGGACAGAGAGAAGACACACACAGACTTGACTCACCTTAGTTCGACTTCAGGAGAATGGGGCATGTCTAAGGGGACAGGAAAAGAAGAGGGATCTAGAATCTATGGAGGCAGTTCAGTTTAAGTAATCAAAAGAGGCTCTTTTTTTTTTTTTATACAGTGCAAGGTTGAGCAGAGAAATATGTACTTGCTTTAAGAAGATAACTCTTTTCTATACTCATGGGGGACATAAACTCCACAATTTGCATATCCAATGCTTTTTTTTCTAAATTTATTGAAGTATAGCATATATGCAAATTGGAAGCATTCATCTCAATTAATAGTCACAAAACAAACTCACCTGTATAACCCCTACACACACATCAAAGGAACATTACCAGCACTGCAAACATTGGCCTTCACCTCACTCCAAACTTAATCCTTTCATCTGACCAGTCTTTTTAATTTTTTTTTAATGTTACATAAATGGAGTGGATCCAATTACACTCTTTTGTGTCTGATTTCTTTAGCTCAAGAAGTTGGTGAGATGTATCCATAGTAGCTGTAGTTTGTTTCATGCTTGTCCATTAGGTGTTTTGTTATATGGATATACCAGGATTTGTTATCCACCCAGTTCTCAGCAGACATAGAGGTGGTTTATAGTTTGCATATAGTGCCACTTTGCACACTCTGGTACCTGTCTTTTGATGCACTTAGATGGTACTAGTGGGGATAATCCTAAGACTAGAATTGCCAAAGGATTGTCACAGAGTATGTGTACAGTTCAGCTTCAGGAAACACTGCCAAACGTTTTTGAATTGATTGTACCAGTGTCGTTGCTATTAGTAATCCATAAGTTACTACCTGCTCCCTGTCACTCCACTCGGCAGACATTGCCTTTCTCACTTCAGCCATTCTGGTTTGTGTCTGGTCACCTTGTGTGTGGGGTGAGTTTAAGGAGTGTGGAGTTGTTCTAACAGTCTGCCAGGCTTTCCCCAAAACCATTTCCTGTTTTAAGCAGTTCAATCCTTTTCTCCCCTCCTCTTGCTAGACAATTTGGGAAAAACAAGAACAATTTGTTTCCATCATCACAATATATTGGAACAGAAAAAATGCCCTTCAAGATCACCTTCTCCATGTCCTACTGTAGAGATAAGAGACCAAGCAAGGGAACCTACCCCAAGCCGGGTCCCAACGATCTTCCAGCTAGTGAGTGTCGGACGGAAGACGAAACTTCTTGATCATGGGTCTGCGGTATTTTCTGCCTCCCTGCACTACTTCTCTATTATAAGTCCCAGACATCACTGCCAAACTTGACAATAGATAATACTTTGTGCAGAGTGTAGTTAGTTCATATTAGCTGACATCTGGACGGTTCAGTTGGCCATTCAGCCCATCCCTTTGGGTGGGAAAAACATTCTGAGCTGAGGGTTTCTGGACCAAGTGGGGCACTGAATTCCCCAGCCTTGTTGTCTGCCTGAAGCTTGTGGTGAGATTGCATTTCAAAGCTTCCAGAAGCTTCCCTAATCCTCATTTCTCATCAGCCTTGGCATCTGCCTTTGAATTCTGAGTCCTATGTCACATGGGGATGGACTGTGAGGATTTGGTTCTCTCACTGATGCTCTCTCTCTCTTTCTCCTCTCTATCTCTGTATCTCTCTCTGTCTCTCTGCCTCTTTCTCTGCCCCCCTCTCTTTCTCTCTCTCTCACACACGCATATACACACTTACACAAAGCGAGCCTCACTTTGAGTTCAAGAACTCACTAGCCTCCCACCTCAGCCTCCCAGGGTCTGGGATCATAGATTGCATGATGGCATCTGGCTTCTCTCTTACCTTTCTATGTCAACAAACAGGTATAGGCACTCCTTCTTCTGTGAGTGTCACATAGAACAACATTGAATGCTCACAGCAGCCCTGTGAGCCAAGTACTATTTTCTCCCCTTTATTTATTTATTTTTTGAAGATGAAGGTTTCTCAGACCTCATCTTACCCACAGACCCAAGAGTGAAGTGGCTGAACCAGGACATGGACCTAAGAATTCAAAGGGAGACACTCAGCCATGGCTCTTCAACTCCCACTACTGTAAACCGTGAGCTCAGGATTGAGTAGGAAGAACAGCCTGGCTCAGGCCGTCCTTTTAAGAAAACTACAGAAAGGAGAAGCTGAAACTCTAAAGCCAATGTGTTTTCTTGCAGAAGGAACACAGTGTTGTTGAAATCCAGAGTCCCATCGGGAACACTGAAGTGTTTGTGTTCATGGAATTTTTTTTTAACCACTTGACTTGGGGCCTTGGCAGAGCCAAAGATACCCCATAAGTTGTTAAAGAATATGGAGCCTCTTGTGATGATGGGGAATCAGGATAAGGTATATGATAGGGGGGCCAGGGAAGAGCTATGAAATCATAGCTTTTAGAGCTGCTTTCCACATAGGAACACCTAGAGGTAAAAGGCTGGTGGGGAAAGGGAATAAATCACACAGAACAAAGTCAAGAGGGCTTCCTTTATAAAAATGGATAGTTCAATGGAGTCTACAGTGGAATAGAGATGAGAAATTCAACAGAAGAAGTCAGATGCATAATTGGTCCTGATGATGGAAAAGAGAAATAGTCAAGCTCACAGGGTAAAGAATGATCAGGGGACAGGGTCTAGCACCTGTTAAATTTAATGCAGAATCATGGCTGAGAGCAGAGGTTAGTAGTGTTGGGAAGTTTTATCATCAGCACTAACATTGAAATCTAACTTCGGAAACACATCAGCCCTTCTTCTAATGTCTACCTGCCTACGGCCCCTTCCTGGTGATTTCTTGTTGCTCCATTCAGTGTTTCCCCATCAAGGCAGTTTGGTCCCCTTCCTGGAAGACATTTAGACATGTCTGGGGACAATGTTGGTTGTCACAGTGAATAAGGAGGGAAGGCAGTATACTGTTTTCTTTTATCAAGGATACTTGGGAAATCCTATAGTTACTTCAATACTATCGTTTACCTCATTGCTTAAATCTTGCATTTTCTACAAGATTTTGTATTTGTTCCTCCTCTAACTAATGAGTTTGTAACTAAGCACCAGAGCTTCCTAAAATTCACTGGGCATAAAGCAAGTCTCAACATTCCCCTTTGTATCAGAGATGTTACCAGTAGTGCAGCATATGTACTTTGGGGGTATCCACCTGCCTCTTAGGTCTTCTTAAGCCTTCTTCCTGGGTACTCTCGCATAGCCCACCAGGGGGTCCTGGCTCCTATGTTTGTAAGAGACAACTCTGCTTCTTTGTTCTGGTTATAACAGCTCAGACAGACACTGACCCCACCTTAGCACATTATATTTTTTTCAACAGGGAATTTAGAATTCTATCATAGTTAGATGTCTGTAGATCAGACAGATAGTAAAAATAAATTATTATTATTATTATTAGTAGTAGTAGTAGTTAAAACTCTGGTTAAGGCACAAGAATGTATTGTGAATAGATTGCAGAGCTTGGCACTGATAGCTTACGCCTCTAATCCTAGCTATTCAGGAGGCTGAGATCTGAGGATCACAGTTCAAAGCCAGCCGGGGCAGCAAAGTCTGTGAGACTCTTATCTCCAATTAGCCACCAGAAAACCAGAAGTGGTGTTGTGGCTCAAGTGGTAGAGCACTTGCCTTGAGCTAAAGAGCTCAGGGACAGCGCCCAGGCCCAGAGTTCAAGCCCCATGACTGCTCCCCCCCAAAAAAAAAGTTGCAGAGCATTAGAGGACACTAGAGGCTTGGTTTTCAGCAGCTGTATGCAGGCTAGTTCTATGGAGTCCATATGTTTTCCTCTTGTTTCTGGAGTTGACCTGGGTGACTTTCTGTTTACATAGAACCAAAGTCTTGATAAAGACTCAAGTTAGAAAACAGTCAACTTTCATAACCTTTAAGACAAGGGTCTTTATTCTCCCCAATCTGGAAGTTTGGAGAAGAAATTGTACCATACAGAATCATAGGAGGTACCTTATTACCCCATTTTCATCCTTTTATAAATAATAACTGGAAAGACTGTCCCTATTTTTGGATAATCACCCAGAAAGAGTATCTGATGCCTGGGGGGTTGCTTTTGACTGTATATGATGTTGCAAAGTTCCGAGTTCTCTTCTAAATGAAAGACATTTGTAATCTACTTCAGTTTCAGTAGATCAAAAGAGGCTCGTGGAGACAATTATTTGCTGAAGGGGCACACGACCTTGTTGGACTTGACATTTATTTTATCTTCCTTTGAAAACAGTTAAAGTTGCACAGTTGATATTTTGTATTTCAATCTTATGCTTCTAGATGATGACCACAAGGAATAACAATAATAATAAACACGATTAGATCTGGCTGTTGACTTGGAATAGACTTCAGAATTGTTCTTTCCAAAGAAAAACAAGCAGAACATACTGGCTATTCAAGTTTTCAGAGAGCTGCCCACACAAACAGGAAGTGCCTCTATTTACCTCTGGCCCCCTCTGCCCAGCAGCAGGTTTTGAGTTCTGTGCCTACCTCCGGGTCTGGCCACGGGACAGTCTCTACACCAGAGATGGACATTTTCCCAAAATGGGCCTACCCTCCATTTCTTCCTTGAGCTCCTCCTATAATCTGGGTGAGTTTTCTAGAGAAATAGCTGCTACACTTCCACACCTATTCTGTTCCTGCAGCCTGCATGCCAAGTAACATTTGCAAGATGGATTAAGAGCTGTGAGATCTTCCTGGTTCTTCTCTGAAGCAGACTGCATACTTGTAAGAGCTTGACAATGCTCTTATCCAAACCAGCCAGAGAACAAATCCTTTTCAGGTCTAATCATTATTGTTTACAGATCAGAAAATAATTTTTCCCTAGTTTCTTTCCCTTAATGACCCTCTTCAACAAATGTTTTTCTCCTTAGTGTTGACTAAATGTAATTTAATCAGTTATGATTATTAATTAACAATAATTATTTTAAATGCTTTTTTGTAGTGCTAGAGATCAAACTCAGAGTCTTGAGAATTGTAGGAAATTCTGAGTTATACTCTAGCACCATATTTTTTTTCTTTTTTAAATAATCTGTAAGTAGTTTTACAAAGGAGTTGCCATTTAATGAAGCAGTTTAAGAATACAATATATCTTGATCAGTGTCACCATTTCAACATTCTCACCCATCCCTCCCCTACCTAGCCGTTTCGTTACTCTTCTTAATTTTGTAATGCTGTTTTCTTACATTTTCAATTTAAGCTATAAATTGTCATTGATGCCACATGTGTAGCCTGAACCTTTGGTGACAGGCTAAAGTGTGGAGCAAAGCGTTTCAAATATTTAATGAGCCTGGTGCCGGTGGCTCATACCTGTAATCCCAGCTACTCAGGAGGCTAAGATCTGAGGATCACGATTCGAAGCCAACCAAGGCAGAAAAGTTTGTGAGACCCTTATCTGTAACAAACCACTAAGAAAAAAATGGGAAGTGGCTCTGTGGCTTGAGTGGTTGAACACTCGTCTTGAGCACAAAGAGACTCAAGGACAGGGCCCAGGCCCTAAGTTGAAGCCCCATGACTGGCAAAAAAGAAAAAAAAATTATGAACTTTGTGATCTAAAAATACCTTCAGATTCAGAAAATGTTCTATCTGCATGAAAGAATTTTGTACAATGACTTAAGAAAGAAAGAAGAACAAGAAAAAAAATAAGATGTTTCCCTAGATTTAAGGCCAATAATCAGCATCAGGATTTTCTTTAGCTCTCTGGAGAGAAAGCCTAAGCTCGCTCACATTTTTCCTTCCAGAAGCCTATATTAGAATGTGGAAAAGCAGCAGGGGTGGCAGGCAGGGACTCTGGTTTTAAGGGCACTGCAGAGAGCACTTTGAACCGCTGAAAATGCCCATGAGAACAGATCTGATAACCTCCTCTGATGTTATTGTCACTGTTCTCTTTAAGGATCCAAGCATCGTAGGTGAGATTTTTCTTGACGTAGAACGTGACTGGGTCCTTTTAGGATGCTGAAGGATACCGTTTTGCAGCTCACAGTCAGCTCCATGCTCTGTGACTCTCCCATGAGCCTGGGTTTTGATGACAATGTTCTTCCTCTGAAGCCCCTAGGTATCACAGCCGGGCAGTGACTCAGACAGATGGCTGACTAGGACAGGCCTGTCGTGATTGGTAATAACAATCCAGGAGCCACACTGCATTGTGTACAAATAAGAGAGGCTAGTGCAGATTCCTTTGTGTTTCTGGATTCTATTTTGAGAAAGGGATGATGTTTTCTATGTAGAACACTCAGAGAAGGAGCACTCAGGCCAGAGTATGAGCAATACAGGATCTACTGTAGTTTGTTCCATTCAGGATTAGTTTTTCTCCCCCCCCCCACTTCCCCCAATCAGGCTTCAAAGCCACAGTCTTACACTCTCAGGTTTCTCCGAGATTGTCCATGCATTGGGGGTGGAGGAGAGAATTTCAGACTCCTTTTATAAAAACTATCAGAGGCACTCTTAAATCAAAACCTTATTACCTGAAACTATTTTGCCTCTCACTTCCCTTAAAACATATTGCTAATGACCCCAATCACTAATAAAGAAAAGAAAACAAGGAAAATGTAGATAGGGATGGGATGAAGGACAGACTCTACACTCTGTTTTGAATTCCTTAGGTGAGGAATCCAGGAGCAGTGGAGCATTGACTTTGAACTAGGAAGTCCATATTATGCTTTGCTTAGTTTATCATACTGTTGCAAAACCTTTGAATATCAAGATCACACATGAAGCTGGGTGCTGGTTGCCTAATGGGCAACTTTAATCCTAGCTACTCAGGAGGCTAAGGATCACAGTTCAAAGCCCGTAAGTTCGTAAGACTCTTCAGTTAACCACCAGAAAACCGGATGTGGTGCTGTGGCTCAAAGTGGTAGAGTGCTAGCCTTGAGCTGGAAAAAGCTCAAAGACAGTGCCCAGACCCTGAGTTTAAGCCCCATGACTAACAAAACAAAAAGGAATCACATATGAAGCTTTTTATAAAAGTGTAGCTTCTTAGGTGCTATCCTCAGAGCTTCTGTAATTCAGAATGGAAACAGTGAATAAGAATAATGTATCTTGAAAAAAAATTTGGTAATTCTAACTTGTAAATACTGCATTAAAATGCAGCATTCATAAGCATAAAAGTCATATGGACAACTGGGGCCCAAGTCAGTGAATTACTAATTCTCTGACCTCTAGCTACCATCATGAGGGCTCTGCTAAACAGGGGAGATGCAGAAGATGGAAAAGAAGGACAATGGAGAAGAGGAGTATCGGTCTGGATTCCAGGCCTTGCTACTGTTTATTAGCCACATCATCTTGGACACATGTCATTGGGTGGTTCAGTGTCCCATTTGTAGAATGGGGACTGTAATTTCAGACCTTGCTTATTCATTGGGACCTGAGGACCAAAGGAGAATAACTCTGTAAGACACAATATGGGAGAAGTCACAACTTTTTTCTTTGGGAGGCACTATTATCTTCCTTCAATCTAGTGATGACACAGTCACTACTCGGAGCCCTCCTGAACTATTTTGTTTAGTGCAGTGAACCACAGGCAGTAAGCTGCATTGAAATGGCTAGTTTCCAATCTGGTCATCAAGGCCTGGAAGGGAGTGGCTTCCAGAATCACCAGTTGCACACTCCTATTGGGGATATACACAGGCCTCGTTGAGTGCACATCTCCGCAGGTATGGATGGGATCCTGCTGTCATAATCATTAAGATCTCTCACGGTGAGAGTGAGGGCATGGTTCTAGCAATCACTGGGGCCTAAGGACTAAATGGGATATCACAAACAGCTTGTTTAGACCCTAGGGGAGAAAAACTATCTTATACCAGATCTTCCATTTCCCCTTCCCCCCAACCTTTCTCCTTTACATAGTGTGCCCTTCTGCCACAGCTCCTCTGGCTAGTCCAAGTACATACACCAAAAGTCTTTGTCTACTGCTTACCCTCTGTCGATCTCATTCCCTTCCTGACAGTTCCCAAGCCACCTTTCCTCAAGAGGAATTTGTAGGAAGGCATCTGAAACAGACTCCCTGCAGTCTCCAAGCTTCAGTGCTGGTCCTTAACAGATGATGTTTTTTTGTCATTTTACAGTGGAGCAAAGCTATTTATCCCTCTGCAGCTGGGCAGCAGAAGGGCAGAGGGGAAAAAAAGGTCTCAATGTCCCCTTCAAGGAAACCGGGCCAATGACCTAACTTCCTTTCCTTAGGCCCTACCTTCTAAAGGATTAATCCCCTCCCAATAACACCACCAGATAGGGACGAGTGCCTTAACTAAGGCCTTTGGGGGACATTCAAGATCCAAACTACAGCATCTTCCTTCTGCTGCTTTAAAAAACAAGGCAACAGGATGTTTCTGTCCTCCCTGTGGAAGGTCTCCTTTCCCTGCCCTTTCACCAGAGACTATCAACTTGGCTCTGATCTAAGAGTGCTGGCAGCTTTCCTCCCCAGCAAGGCTTGGCCCATGGAGCCTTTATTTTTCTGTTTCCTAATTTCTGGTGTGACATCGGGCTCCTAATACCAGAACGCTCAAGGTCAGTATTTCCCCTAAAGTGCCATTAGTGAAAATTTCATTCCATGAGTACTGTGTATTGAGGAGAGGAATGTGTCCTTAAGCCAGCATTTTTTAAAAATGTTTTTAAAGGATTGGTTTTTTGCTTGGTTTGAGAGATGAACAGCAAAATGAACAGCAGATTAAGAAGATAAATATGGGAAGTAGCATTAAGGAGAAGATGAATTTTAGCAGTCTCCAGCTGGGAATGGGAGGTGACAACACTGAGAAATAAGCAGATGTGACATGTGCCAAGACACAGATATGTTCTGTCTTACAGAAACACTTGCAGGACGACAGATAGACAACTCCTGCTATGCCCATCCACACTCTAGAAGGGCAGTTAACAAACTATAGTTCTTCTCATGTTTTTTTGTAGGGAAAAAAAGTTATATTGAGACAGCCACACTCATTAATGCATTCAACAACTATCTTTACCTTATAACAGCAGATTAGCCATGACAAACACAACAGACCCAGAAGCTCAAAAACCTTCATTATCCAGTCCTTTATATACAAGAGCGTTGTTGATTTCTACCCCAGAATGTTGAGTCTTACAGGATACCGCTTTATCTGGTGAAGAGTATTTCACTTGTGAAAGCCCATAAATAGGTCAGACCTGGGGTTGGTGTGGGGTGGAACAGAACTCACGGAGCCCAGCAAAACAGCCTTCTTTTGGTCCCCTCCCTAACAGTGTCTCTAGAACCCAGGGCTTTTGGAATACTGTAGAAAAATCACTTTGGAGCGCACGCTTCTTGAGGGCAGGACACTGCACATCTTATGCATGTATTTAATAAAAATACTCGGCAAGTATAACAGATTAGGTGAGGGGATGAGGAGCCTCTAGTCAAGACCCAGATCCCCATGCCAACCAACATCGTATCTCTGCCAGCTTCTGTGGTCCAAACTCCCCACAAGACCAGTTTATACCCTTCTCCCTTTATCCTCCTGCAGCTGGTTTCTGCCTTTAGCCTGACTCTCCGTTATTGTCATAGAGATTTCCAACGACAGTAACTATTACAAGCCATGGCTTCCCTTTCTTTTCCTTCACTGTTCTCTGGATTCTTGTGGGTGAGGTGAGGAGGAAAGGAAGGGAAGGGAAGTCAGATTTATTTTTTTCATTTTTTTATTGTAATTATAAAGATGATGTACAGAGAGGCTACAGTTACATAAGTCAGTTAAGGAGTACGTTTCTTTTTGGACAATGTCACCTCTCTCTCAGTCTCTCCCATCCCCACCCAAAAATTGTATAGCTCATTTTCTTTTCTCTTTTTTTGGGTCCGGTCGTGGGGCCTGAACTCTGGGCCTGGGTGCTGTCCCTCAGCTCTTCAGCTCAAGGATAGTGTTCTACCATGTGAGCCACAGCGCCACCTCCAGCTTTTTTCTTTTTGCTTATGTGGTGCTGAGGAATCGAACCCAGGGCCTCAGGCATGCAAGGCAAGCGCTCTACCACTGAGCCACCTTCCCAGCCCTGTATAGCTCATTTTCAACATAGTGTCTAGTGAGTACCACTGCTGCATTTGTTCGCCCCTTGTTCCCCCATTTCTTTGCCCTCTTACCTTCCCAAAGATAGATAAACCAACAAACAAGGCAAAAAGAAAAGAAAATAAAACACAAACAACAAAAAAGAATAAAACCTCTATCAAACCCAGGTACTCAACTACTGAGCTATATCCTGACCTCATTTCACCTTATTTTAATTGACAGATAATAACCAGATGTATTTATGGGGTACAGTGTGTTGTTTAATATACACATGCAATAAGTGTGTATATTAAATCAGATTAATTAACTTGCTTATTGCCTTGAATATTTGTCAATATTTTTGTGATGAGGAGCAGGTTCAGATCTAGAGGATCATGGTTTGAGACCAGCCTGACCAGAAAAGTTTGCTAGACTCTCATGTACATTGTGCTTATTTCTAACCATGCCTTTGTACAAGTTGGCTTCCATTTAAATCTTACGCACTGTCAAAGAAATCAGTTCACACAGAGACTTTTTATAGATACATAATTATTAAAATAAAGAGAAAAATCCATAAAAGTTTGGTTTGACAATGTGAAAGTAATATGAATAAATAATTACAGCCATTAAGTGAACTTCTCAATTTTGTCTAATTACCATGCAGTACAATAATAAGATTTGTCATTAAATATGTCAAATTCATTTTGCTGTTAATTTATTTGATCACAACTCCAAACTTAGTTCTCAACTCTACAGCTTGCATTGTTTGCTATTCACACAGTTGCTTGTGGCTTAAGATATTAGAAGACAATCTACTCACCATCCTCTGGTCACAAAAAAAAAAAAAGTGTATTTTGAAGAACAACTTGAGAGTATTTTGTTGCTGTCTAATTCCCATGATTCTTTTAGTTTGTTTTAATTTTTGGCCATGCCTACTAAGGTGGAGGTAGGCTTGGCCAGAGATAGGAAGCTTCTAATGGATTCCATCAAAATCTGAATGATTCATGCCATGGGTCTTTTCCGTTCGCTTAGGCTGAGGTTTGCCGAGGAGAATATAAGTTGGCTTCTAAGCCCTGGGTTATCTCTGAACATTTAAATTAATTGCATATATCACTTGCAGAATTGTTTGTATATGTTCACTGAATACTAATACACCAATGACACTGAAGTGTTCTGGAAGAGCCATTCTACATGAGATGAAATGGAAAACCTTTCACTTCCAAAGCACAGTACTAATGAAATAACATCATTTAGTCACTACTAAACATGCACTATGAGCCACGCACTGCACAGTCACTCCTGTGCAGAAGATAAAAATACTACACTACCTTCTCGAAATTTTAGTGGCTCTGGAACTTTCCTAGGGTCTCAAAGCTCTGGGGACCAAGAGTAACTGTTAGATGAGGTCTTTAGGCTTGTTCACCTATTTTAACATCTCTCCGTCATTCTGTGCTAATACCATTCCTGGTAGAGACAAAATTGTGAGATAGAAGAATTTGTGTTTCCTGTCCCTATACTGATTCTTAAGATCTGGGGGAAATGACATTGATTTGGGAGGGGTCTACTTACTGCATCTGTTTTAGACATTCAGCACTTAACGTGTTCAATAAGTATTTCTATGTATGTATGTATATATGCATATGCATTTGTTTATATGTATATGAGATTCTGTGGAGGCCAGCCTGTTTCTTAATGAGCAATAATCTAGTTAGAGAAGGCTAGAGAGTTAGCAAGCCATTATAATACACTGGAATAAGTGCTATAAGACACTAATCCAAGTCTGAGGACAATCAGGGATAGATGGCTTCCAGGAGGAAGAAGTATCTTTTGCTGAAGCCAGTAGGATAGGAAGCAGTAAATCAGGAGAAAGGGAAAAGGCAAGAACAGATGGTCCAAGGTAGCATATCAGTTAAGTGGGAAGAGAACATTTCATTGAATTTGTGGGAAGTACAGTGGTATCATCAGATAACCATGGAGTTGTGCTTTCCAGAAAGTTCTCTGCCTTCCTGAGAATCAGTGCCTGACATTCTCAGCATTACTCTATTCACAACTATATGTGTAAATAAACCAGTAAGATTCATTAAGCATTTACCCAGAAGACAATGGGTGAAACACTGAAGCAGAGACCTTGCTTCTTCCTTCAAAGATGAGGAGTGTGGGGTTGGAACATCCTTAGAAGGCGGGGGCAGAGGTTGGGGGCAGGGGTGTGCAGGGAGAAGCAAATTTAAACAATAAGCCTCACTTTGAAGCAAGTAAAAGTAGAAACACTCAGGTTTTGGAGTCAAGGCCTTGGTCCCCTATTCACTGGCTCTGGGGCCGCCTTGCACAAATTACTTAACCTTTGTGAGTCTCTCTTTCCCACCGATGAGGCTGGAATAATAAAAGGTTCTTGTCCAGACTGCTGCAGGATTAACCTGGTAGCACACAGGCAACATTTAGCATGCTCCTCCATGCAGAGCAAGCTCGTAATAAATGTTTTAACCATTCTATTATTATAATTAATTCAGAGCATAAATACTCGAGTGGCTGCTCGGCAGTGCCTCTCATGTATTTGATTCCAAGCCTTTCCAGCTTCATGCCACGCCAGCCCCGGCCCCAGCCACTGCCTGTCTCTCTCCAGCCCCTCCTTCCACTGCATGCTCCTCTCAGGTCTCCTAGCCACGGAAGAACCACGAGCTCTGGGGAAGTGGACTAGACTGTTTCCCAAGCAGGCTTCAGTCACTCGGGCATCCCTGTCAGCCTCAAGACATCTGTCTTGACTGCCTCCAGCCTTGTGTTGCCACTCACGTGGCAGTTAATTTATGTACCTTACAGTGCCGTGTGTTCTGTGCGATGATATGCTTTTATCTGCTGCTAATTCTATTAGCCACTAATCGTGTGGGAGGGATTTAGCAATAGTCTTGCTTACATAAAGGATAGAAGGCTATTAAGCTGAGGTGAAATATCTAGCCCTAACCACAATAGAGTACAAGCTCAAATAGAATCCGTCACCAGAGGTGTATTTGTTTAAAACAAAACAACAACAACAACAAAAGAATAAGATCCAGCCCATTTTACCCATTAAAGGACAAGTAAAGACATGTATTATATGATAGTTCTGAAGCATTAAAAATAACTCTTTAGTTTACTTGTTTATTTACTGATGGTTAATGCTCTTGTTTCAAAACCCAGAACCTGGGGAAATTGAGCACCATTAGTAAGAGAAACCAGGAAATGACAAGGCTTGGTCTGTTGATACTGGTAAGAAATGTCAAGTTTAGAGTTGGGGACAAGTTCATTTCAAAGCCATCCTTGTGTGCAAGAGAAAATGTCCAACCAAGCAGTTGGTAATTTGGGAATGGAGCTGAGAAAGGATAGGCAGAGGTGGATGGGGGCACCTTCCCAGAATACAAGCCCTTGGACATTGATGATGCAGTGAAGGTATAATCTCTTACCAGGCTCGTAACCTATCTCCAGACCTGCTTAAACTGCTTTGACCAGGATGGAGAAAATAGCCTGAGACCCAGAAGATCTAGGGCTGGAGCCTCAATTGCTTACCTTGGAAGTCTTCTCTGTCTTAAAACATCCTATAAATCTTCCATTCTACCCTGCAGTACAGTATACACATAAAATTTTAAATTACCTCCCAGTAAACCTGACTGTAGCCTGACAGGTGGCATTGAGCCTGTGTCTTTGTGAGGACAAATCACCCTGGCCACTCGTGTTTAGCTTGAGAAGCAAAGCGCTGGACAAGGAGCAGGAATCCAGCTACCTGGTGTAGCTGGAACCCAGGCAGGAAAGTATATGCAAGTTAATGCTATCAGGAAGCTCTGGTTAGCAGGAGAGCTCTGGTGGCCAGGTGCCGATCAGCTCTTGGATGGGCGGAAGTGTGAGTAGACGCCATTGGCTATGAAGGGATGGGAGAAAGATCCCTCTAGGCTGGGTGATCAGGGAACAATTTGGTTTATGACTCTGAGACATTGTAAAGTTCCCAGCAGGATTACTGACAGGAGATTTCTCTCCTAAGTAGAAGCAGATTGCCAGAACTTTGGTCCCACAGCATCTTTTACTGACAGATTGGATGTGATTTCCCCACCACCACCCTCCCCACCCCCACACATATACAAGATAGGGGTGTTTCAAAAGCAGAGGAGGAAAAGGAGGCTGGGAATGGGAAGTGGATAAGGGGAGGGGGTTGGAGACAACTGTCAGCTTCAGAATGGCTGCAGGATGGTCCCTGCAGATGTGCATAGAAAGCCACCCACAAGCCAATAAATCCAAGGGCAATTGAATTCTATAAGCGGATCCCAAGAGGCTGTGGGACACAGGGCTTAGCTACAGGATGGACTTGGTTCTCATATGAAATGAACATCTTCCCTTGCACCAAATTAAACCAATTTGATCAAAATTTGTAATGCAGAGGAGAGTAATTAGATTGAAGATTTTAATTAGGCACAGTTTTGATGAAACTTAACGGGAGCCGGCAGGAACTGTCTTGCTGTCTATTAAACATAATCCTGCCTGGTGAAGAGCTCTTTAGTTGATGATTTTTAATGACTGCCCAGATCTCAGCTTCTTTGCTCGTATCCAGTCAGTTCATATAGAAGGGCAAGGGCATGTGAGCCAAGAGGTGGGTTGGGGAGAGGTGAAGTGAGACTTTAAGCAGTGGGGAGGCACTTCTTCAAGGGGATGCTGGTGGTAGACTTTTGGGGTACCCAGTTAGCTGCTTTACATCTGTGGAAAATACAGATGGTGGGTTGATACTGAGGGCTGTAATAGATTGGGAGGAAGTCAGGGCTCCCTGCAGGCAGAGAGGCCGTCCGTCTGCACATCCCAGTTTCATTTCATACAACTTGAATCTTCTCCTGGCCTCCCAATTTTTAAAGAAAAGTCCAGAAAGGAGGGTTCTGGACTCTGGGATTTGGGAAGAGTCCTCATCCTGCAGGACAGAATGCTTGGGAGGCTTTAAATAGGGCTGTTTCCTCAGCACAGCTCCTAATATGGGGAAGAGGGGGGCCACTCAGAACAGGGCACCACTGAAACAATGAAAGAATCAGTGGAGAAGCCAAAGAGTAAGGTTTGGGGACCCACCTTGGAATTCTCCTAATAGAGAGATAGAGTTAAAAAGTAGGAGCCACGGGGGTGGGGGGGAAGGATGGGAAGGGATGGGAAGGGGAAACAAAGGAGGAGGCTACAATGCTTGATAAGAAATGTACTCATTATCTTACCCATGTAATTGTAACCCCGCTGTACGGTATTTTCACAATAAAAAAAAAAAAAAGTAGGAGCCACTCATGGCTGCTGCCATTTTGTCTTAATGAGAAATCTTCTCTCCTTCCCTTCTCGCTCATTCTCTTCCTTTAAGCACTAAATGTTTTCTGCACTGCACTAGACACCAGACATTCTATTAAACACTGTAAATTCTAACAAATACGTAAGAATTCAAATTCCTTCCTGCCTTCCAGGTACCATACTAATAGGAGAGATAAGCAGCGGGCGTGTGTGAGTGAATTTTGAGCAGTTCTGGTAAGGAATAACAAAAAAGTCATGCTCAGACCACAGCTGAGGAACAGATCTGGCCCACTGCCTGCTTTTGTAAACAAAGTTTTATTGGTACACAGCCATGCCCACTCATTTACATATTGTATGTGCCTGCTTTTGGCTGAAGTGGCAAAATTGGAGTTGAGTAGTTGTGCCCGCACAAACAGCCTGAAATGTTTACTATGTGCTTTAACCAGAAAGATGTAAGACTTCTGTCTTTGATGATCAGGCGTCAAGACCCTGGGAGATGAGGTTTAGCTCCTGCAGCAGGAGGATTCAGCTGGGTGAGGAGTTCCTTATAGTACTTGATGTAGGAGGGGGCAGGACAGGGATGAATTGGGTATGTTGAAGGACCTGGAGGAAGGTTGGTGTGATTGGAAGGTGGTCATGGGGGGATACCAAGTCTGGAAAAAAAGAAGGAGGACCATTTAACCCACTCATCTTCTGAGTAGGGATCTAGCTATGTTCTGAGTACACTGGAAAGTGACACAGAACTTTTAGGAAGAGACATGATGTGATATAATTTAAAAAAAACTATTATTATATTTTCTTTTATTTTATTTTTTGCTGGTCCTGGGCCTTGAACTCTGGGCCTTGGCACTATCCCTATGCTGCTTTAGCTCAAGGCTAGCATTCTTCCACTTGAGCTATGGCACTACTTCTGGCTTTGTCTGTGATTAATTGGAGATAAGAGCCTCACAGACTCTCTTGCCTGGGCTGGCTTCAAACTGTGATCCTCAGGTCTCAGCCTCCTGAGTATCTAGGATTACAGGTATGAATTTCCTATGCCTGGCATATGATGCATTATTTTTTTTTTGCCAGTCCTGGGGCTTGAACTCAGGGCCCGGTTGCTGTCCCTGAGCTTCTTTTGCTTAAGGCTAGTGCTCTACCCCTTGAGCCATGGCTCCACTTCTGGCTTCTTCTGTGTATGTGGTACTGAGTAACCGAACCAAGGGCTTTATACATGCTAGGCGAGTGCTCTACCACTAAGCCACATTCCCAGCCTGTGTGGTGTGGTGCTAAATGTGGCTCAGAGGAGAGTCCATTTGGATGGTGGTGACTTCGATAAAATTCATGTCTGTGGAGGTGAAGAATTGTGGGCAGATACATGGGGCATTTGGGAGGTAAAACTGACAACATTTAGATGTAGATTAAGTGTTAAAGGGTGTGCTTAGGAAGCGGGAGGGGTTAGGAACAATCACTCTTGGATTTTAGGGGCAGAGTAACTGTGGATAAATGGGGTACCATTTATTGAGAATAGGAAGACTGGGACTGGGAGACGAAGAGAAGGTTAGTGGATGATTTACAATATCAGTACTTTTTGTCCTCCTTGAAATTGAGATTCGTGTAAGACTCCAAGTAGAGATGACAGGGAGACAGCTGGATATACGACCTGAAGCGCAGATGAGAGGCCCAGGCTGAAGATAAAACCTTGTGAGTCATCCGCATATAGATGGTACTTAAGCAATGGGACTGGATGAGCTCACCTAGGGCGGGAGGTAAATAGGAAAGGAAACAGAAGCCACAGATGATGAGTTTCTGCAGGCTGCTTAGCCTCCATTTGGCCTGTTACCCAGAGCTATTTATCAAAGCGTTAGGCAGAGGGTAAAATACCGAAGAGACTTAATTAAGGAATATGCTTTTTAAAAAGTGCAATGAATTATTGTTAAGTATATGCAGTTGCTCTGAGATGACTCCCCTCCAAAAGTGGTATGGAATAGAGGACCTTTTATCTTTCCTTAGAATGAAATGTGAGTAGCACAGGCAACAGTTGAACAGTACACGAACGCTTTCCTGAGCATTTAGCTCTCCTCTTTCAAGTTTATTGGTTGCCAAGTTGTTTAAAGCAGTAATTCTCAGTCACAGTCATCTGACCAGCTGGTTAAAACTAGCACCTCCCTAGATCTTCAGCCAGAGAGATTTATTAAATATAGGGTAAGGTCTTACACATATCTGAGGTTTTCTTTGGTTGTTGTTTGTTTGTTCATTTATGTTTAAACAAAGACCCCAGATGATTTTGATATGGAAAACCCATTGTTTAGCACTTACTCCTTCAATAACAAACTCAAGTTCTGCACCACCCAGTATCTTCTAAGTAGACAGGATCTGAATTTGTGACGTTGGAGTAGGTTTTTTTTTTTTATTTTTTTTAACTGTATTTTTTTTGTCTTTTCTTTTTTGGTACTGGGGATCGAACCCAGGACGTTGAGCTTGCTAGGCAAGCACTTTGCCACTGAGCTACATCCCAGCCCTGTGAGGTTGGAGTAGGATGTACACTTTGTGCTCATTGCTATTGTTGGGATCTAAAATGTCCCTCAAAGGCCCATGTGTTGAAGGCTTCATCACCCAGCTTGGTGCTGTTGGGTGGTGGTGGTGCCCTTAAGAGATTTACAGTTGTTGAGGGCATGCCCTGGAAAGGAATTAGGGATGCAGGTCTCTTTCTTGTTTTTGTTTCCTGGCTAACTCATCCCATCATATACTTTTTGCCTTGATACTTGGCCTTACCACAGGCCCCAAAGCAACAAAGCCATCCAACCATGGACCGAAACAGCCCAAACTATAAACCAAAGTAAACTCTTTCTCTCTATAATCTGATCGCCTCAGGTACTGATATAGTAACATGAAACTAACTCACTTATGCAGGCCACATAATTACTGACTTATTACTCAACTTGCTTCTTTCCTCATCCTTCCTCTCTTCCTTTAGGCCTTCATCACGGCTGAAAGATTTTAGTGTATAAACATCTTTCAGCCAGCACATGCGTATACAGTATTCTTGCATAGACACAGAATGTCTTTCTCTTTCCCTTTCTGTTCTTTCAGCAACTCTTCTCTGCCCAGTTATCTTCAACTTTCAGCCCCTTGTCATAGAATCCGAACCACCTTCATTGCCAGATTTGTCACATTAGCTGTATTCTATCCTCCAAATTTCTGCTGGAGTCAACTTCCATTAACCAAAGCTGGCTCCTGCAGGCTGGCTGAGAAAATTCTACTGGCTCCTCATTGCTCAAAAGGAAAAGTCCAAATGCCTTGGCATTAAATGACTGTTTTAGAGTGACATCCAGTTCCTTCTTCAGTCAGACTGTATCCATTCCTTGTACAGTCATTACAGCCCCTCCCACAGCTCCCCCATTCACAGCTCCCCCATTCACAGACCTGCCCTTTCCCACTGGTCCACCTCCGCTCTTCTGCACCAGCCTACCCAGCCTGTCCATACCTACTAGTCCATAAACAATTGGCCTGAAATTCATGCAATCCTATAGCAGCTGGACAACTCTGATCCAACTTAGACGTGCTTTTCACTCCAAGGTCATCCTCTGCCCCAAATATCTGATATTTCTTCCTTTATTCTCACAACTTGCACAGGTCTAACTGGAACATTTCCCATGTTGAATTGTGGCTGTTTCTTTCTCATCGATCCCCAATCCCTAAATTAAACTATAAAAGCATTCATCTTTCTATGCATAACACCCAGTTCAAGGTCAGGCTCAGTGTAAGTCTTAGATAAATCAGTTGGGGAATTTTTCCCCCCTTTCCTTCTTTGCTATCAAGCTTTCAGGCTGAGATCATGAATGATCAGTGTACCTGTCTGAGTATCCTACCTTTCCATCTTCTCCTTTGCTGCTGGATAAGGAAAGCTGAAAGCTGATCACAGAATTTTGTTAAAAACAAGTCAACAGGTTCCTAGAGGGCAGCAGAGTGACTGTCTAAATACAATGCATCCGCTCTAATATGTGCTCCCCTGCAGACTCATACCTAACTTTCTCCTGGGTTCTCAGTGGTAGTGTGATAACTTAAGGTGCTGTGTACTAATCTCTGGACAGATAAGAAGTATGATAGCCACACCAAATGAAGCCGTACTACTCCTTAAATTAAAATGGACAACACAGGGAATGAGAAGTCATGATAATCATATAGTTGTCCTTGAGCAGGGTCAGTGGATGGACACCAGATAACCCATAAACGTCACTGTGCTGTACCCCTCTAATGGTGCTGCACCCATAATCATTAAGACCCACTGCTTTCCAATATATTTCTGTACCTTTTCTTTTTCTTTTTTTGTCAGTCTGGGCTTGGGTACTATCCCTGCGTTCTTCAGCTCAGGGCAAGGATTCTACCGCTTGCGCCACCGCACCACTTCCAGTTTTCTAGTGGTTAATTGGAGATAAGAGTCTCACTGACTTTTCTGCCTGGGCTGCCTTTGAACCATGATCCTCAGATCTCAGCCTCCTGAGTAGCTAGTATTACAGGTGTGAGCCACTGGTACCCAGCCTATACCCTTTTTTAATGCCTGCGTTCACAATTAACATGACTCTTCAAGGGCTTTGGCAATGTGAGTGATTTTTAAAGCTGCCGACTCCCTTGTTCTCCAGTCTTCAAGAATCATCAGACCTGCTTTTTTCCCCATTACATTAGCCTCCAAGCTAAGAAAGAGCAAGTCGGTATCATTTCTTATAAATCCTGTAAATAAAACCAGCTTCTGCTGTATTAGATCACTGGAGATCAATTCCCTGAGGCCCAAGGGATTAAACAATAGGAGAGAATGCATGCCACTAAGCCATGCAGATGATAGAAAAATTCTCGCTATCATAATTTGCCCAGATTACTCCATGACAAATTGGTTGTTTGAGCTGATCATGTGAATCACTAAGATAACACTGCAGATTTTCTCCTGGGTTGGGAAATGTTACAAACCATTGTGAGGTCCTTGTTCCTGAGTCATCAGGTTAAAAATGCACCTTGAGAAAGGCTTATTGGCTGCGGGTGGGGGCGGGGGGCGAGGCTCAGTGGTAGAACACTCGCCTTGAAAGTCCAGGGCCCTGAGTTCAACCCCAGTACTACCATAAAGATATAATTGCACAAGCTCCAAAGAAATACTTCGTGATCTTAAAGCCAGAGTAAACATCGTTTTCCTACAAAACCATTATCTTCAGTCTTTCATGGCAACAAATAGATCAATTAGCAATAAGGTCTGCTGTAAAAGGAACACTAGAAAAAGCCAGACAACTGAGGCTCATTCCTGTGATCCTACTACCTGGGAGACCAAGAAAGGGATCATTGTGGTTTGAAGCCAACACAGACAAAAAAGTTTGCAAGACCTCCTCTCAACCCATGGCCAGATGCTGTGACATGACCTATCATCTCAAGCCACTAGGGAGGTTGATATTTGGAGATAAAGAAGATTCACTAGACTCCATCTCCAAAGAGGGAAGCTGGAATGGGTAGCCTGTGTTTATGATCCCAGAGACAATGGACAGCCTAAAACAGGCAGGTCATGGCTCAGACAAGGTCAGAACAGTAAGAGCAAGACCCTGATGCACCAAGGGGAATGCCTTTTGTCCAAACGCTATCAGGTTAATTTTGATGGACAATGACATGCATCCTTTCTAGATACCAAGTGCCCATCTACCTCATGGGCACAGACAGGTTAGAGTGTATTATGAATTACACACATTTGTCTATTCCGCTCCAGGCTCCGTTTCATCATCCATCTGGAATAGAGTCCACTTTTCTGCCCCTGGAATCCAAGTGGGGGCTACCCCTAAAGATTCAATCATGGTTTCTATGACAGTAAGAGGTTTCTCAAGTTGAGGAAGGCCCTTTTTGACAACATTATTATTATTATTAGCCTATTCTTTTGTGTTCTGGGGAATTTTTACATCTTCCACAATCATGGTGGACATGTCAATCATGGTGTCTCAGCTCTACCACAGGAAACAGTTGTAATTCAGACTGGTCAGTCTGTGTATTTCAGTACTAAACCATCAGGCCCTCTTCAAATTTGGTCATAGAACCAAGTGAGTCTAGTTAGTCTCCCAGGATTGATACTTGAATGCAAAGAAAAATACTCTCTTTTTTTTTTTTTTTTTGCAGATGTTCTTATGTCTTTGGCTCATGTGATTTCCAGTTGATAAGCTTTTGGGAATTGACTGGATCCTGAGGGCTCTGATATAATCAATAGATTGATCCTTTGATGGACTCACAATAGGATGGCAGTCTTGGGAGGATGTGTAAAGTAGAGGGGAGGTGTACTTGGAGAAAGTAGACCTGGGGTGGGGGTAGGCTCTGGAAACAGGTCTCCTCTTGTTCCCATCCCCTCTCTCTCTCTCTCTCTCTCTCTCTCTCTCTCTCTCTCTGTTGCTATCATGACATGAAGAGGTTTTTTTTTCCCTCTTCTACCATGCAATCTCTTCTTTGCCCTAAGTCCAAAGCAATGAGGCCAACTATACTGAAACTTCTGAAACAAACCTTCCCGCCTTCACTTCTGTCAGGTATTTGTCATAGCAAAAAAAAATCCACACACAAAAAACTAATTCAGATGCTGAGCTCAAAAGCCAGAGGTATCTAGCTGCAGGTTTCCCCATTTTCTGTTAGGTGAGGTCTTAGCTGTGAAGACAAGTCAAAGAGATGGTAGCGGTGGTGACAGAAGGCATCGGCTATTTACATAACCAAGGACTAGCCCATGCGCCTTGCCCAATCTTTATAATCCTTAGAATTATGATCACTTATATCAGAGGCACAAGTTTAATCTAAGAAGCCTGGTTCCTGAGCTGTGCTCAGGCCATCCCACTTTGCTATCTCTGGCAGAAGTGTCCAAGAAGGAGAAAGAGGAGATATAGGGAAGGAGAAGGAGAAAGAGCTTCTAGACACTGGAAGACACCGTATCCACCATATCTGAGTCTAGGGGTCCTGGATTCTCAGTGAAGTGATTCAATGCATTTTATATACTAGGCAGGCTGAGCTAGGTTGCTTTCCCATGCAACTTGCCTAAAATACACTCATACTCCTCGTGCTCTAATTCTGGAGTGATTGTCTCTTTTCTTTCAAAGATTATAAAATTTGTTTATAATCCAACTAAATTGAGATACTCACTTTATATTTTCTTTCAATCTTTTTTCTAAATATTGATACATTATGCATTATATACCTATAGGGTTTATATATATACATGCATACATACATCTATATATACACCCATATAAACATTTTATCTCACTTTTAATACTATATCATAAGCATTGCCATGTGTTAAATATTTGCATATTTTGTATACATCATTTTAATGGTAACACCATTTATGTGCTCACACACATCTGTTCATGTGTGTGTGTGTGTGTGTGTGTGTGTGTGTGTGTGTGTGTGTGTCTTCCACCTGCCTTGCTAGCTCTTGACTTCCTGGTTTAACTTTTTGCTCTAGGAAGCAGGAAGGATAACAAAGTCTGTAAGAACAGATGTAGCTTCTACCTGGGTGTTCAGGGCCTTGGTGACTCAGCCTGCAACCCGCACTATCTCCTGGCTCCACCTTGCCCTTTCAGGTCACCAAGTCAGAGATGCGGGAGGCAGAAGTGTCTTGAAGTTCCATGTCTTTCCCCTCATAAGCAGAAGTCCTCTGGTTCAGCAGCAACCCTGGTTTAGCAGGGTGGTGATCAGGCATGCTCAGTGGGGATCCAAAGCCTCTGTCGCAGATCAGTGAGCATAAAACCAAAATGGCCTGGCAGCTCCAGGCATGATTTATTCTAAGACATGCAGGGATACCTTAGCACAGCTAGAAACCTCTTGTTCCTGCTTTTTCCCTCCACACATCAATAACAATTTGCTTGGCAAAGCCCTGGGTGCTGAGCCTAAATATCCAAACCACTGGGAGGAAATACAAGGATAATGTTGAGACATTAGATTAAAATACCAAATAAGCTGTTTGCGCTAGATCTCTCCCAGTTAGTGCTGTACTAAGGTTCATAACATTTATGAAGCATTAAATGCCACACAAATGACTAGTTATTGATGTGTGGATGGGAAAACGAAGAGAATGGAAGGAGTACAAATCTGAGGCGGAGGTCAGCCCCATATTTGATAACTCGCTGGGTGGTCCCAAGGCCTCGGATAGGGTGAACTGAGATGACAGATTTGTAAGCTACAGCCAAGTACCTAAGGCAAAGGTTAAGGGCAGAAGAGGTGCTAGGTGGTTCATTAACTAAGGAGAGCATGAAACCATACGAGTTCACAACAGATTGTTTGAGAATAACCACAAAAAACAATTACATGAACCCATCCTTCCATTCACTCATTTTCTACTAGTGATGCTACTGCTATTACAACTATTTATTACTCAGGTGGAGACTTCCTGCCAAACACTGGCATTTATCAAAGGCTAATATAAGGTCTTGTACAAATTATTTTACATGACTTCTCTCACTCAATCCTCATAACCATCCTTTTGATTGGGTGTTTTTAATTTGCTGTATTGATGAGAAAACTATATTCAAAGTGCTAACGCAACCTATGGAAAGGTCCATGGATCCATCCATACATTCATCATTCATACAAACTCTCCTCTGTATTGTAGCTGTTGGCCATCTACTATGTTCCAATCTTGAATTAGGCATTATGGGTACAAAGGAGCATGAAAGTCTCATTCTGGGGGGTATGAGGTTGGAAATGATCGGTCAAGGACTTCAAATTGGAAGACTGGTAGACCAAAAAAGCAAAACCAAGAGGATCATAGTGACCTCAAGAAGAGCTATCTAACTGTGCTTGGACAGATTGGGGACGACTCATCCAGGATGTAGAATCATCACAGGTCTCATTCATGAGGTCGAGAGATGGAAAATGCAGACATGTTGGAGAGCAGACACAGGAAGAGTCAGGAGAGTGGCATTCAGAGACCGGTAAAAGAGTCAAAGACCTCCAGCAGAAGTGAGAGCTTCTGGGAACCAAAGCATCACTGTACCCCGCTGCCTACCTTTACATACACAACTGCCTGCAGCCAAGAGCCTGACCCAGAACAGGTGAAAGCCATTCAGAGTGACAGTGAGACAGCCAGACCCTCACTCAGCATGAAAAGAGTAAAACAGTGTGCGAAGTGCACAGTGGGAGTAGATTTAAGAAGGAAAGGACAAATCCCATATTCCAGGGAAAGTATAATCTTTCTGTCTTCAGAGTTATCTGATAGTGACGAGGGGAACTGCTTGGAGATAATATAGCATAATGTCCTTGAATGTGAACATTTGGTCCAGCTGGCTGGGTCTGGTCATGATTTTTATGGTTTCTAGTCCTGTAGCTATGAACAGCTCACTTAACTTCTCTGAGCCTCTTGTTCTCAGAGAAGAGAAATCAACCACAGAATTAACAGCCATACCCAAATGATCACCTTACTATGGAGGAGGAAAAAACAGAAATCCGTTTCAAGCGCAGGCTGAGGACAGAGCGTCCAATATGTAATTTCTTCCTTTTTTCAACATTGACAGATTCTTGAAGTACATACTTAACAGGGGTCTGAATCTTGAACTCTAGAAATACTTAAGCTGGAAATTGGTCTGTTCTGTTAAGAGCATAAAGAACAGATGACTTCCCACATCCTCCCAAAAGTGTTTTTCTATTTCCAATTTCTATTCATATTTAAACCCCATTGTAAAATGGTAGTAAAGAAAATGCTTTAAACAATGAGCATTCACCCATAATCATAGTCCTCTTTCATACTTTCATTTCAGTTTTTATGTTTCTGTCCAATCTATTCCCCAAAATAGAGTTTTTAAAACTATAATAATTTCAGTCTTCTTGTTTATTAGTTCTCTAGTTTCTTTTTTTCTAGTTTCTATTTTTTATTAGTTCTTTGAGCCAGGAGATTTTGTTTCTGAGCTTCCCTCCCCCGCTAGTACTTGGTAACCACACACAAGTAAGTTGATATCTTTCAGGACCAGTGGCTCTGTCTGTCTTTTTATTTGTCTTTTCTGTCAAAGGGAAACGTAACAGGGTCATTGCTTACCTCTAGACCTTTTGGATAGAGCAGGTAAGAAAATAGACATGAAATAATAGCTGGCTGGCAACAGTGGCTCATGCCTATAATCCTAGCCACTCAGGAGGCTGAGATATGAGGATCATGGTTGGTTCAAAGCCAGCAGGAAAATCTATGAGACTTTTGCCCCCAATTAATCACAGTAAAAGCTGGAAATTGCACTGTGGCTCAAGTGGTAGAGTGCTAGCTTTGAGTAAAGGAGCTTAGGGACAGTACCTACGCCCCAGAGTTCATACCCTAGGACTGGCAAAAACAAAAAAACAATAGCTCTCCTTGTCATATAGACTGGTCTATAGGAGCATGGTGATAACAAATAATGAAGTGGTATGTATAAATTGGTATTGTTAAATGAACAGGGAAAAGAAAGTTGAGAAGCAAAATTTAAAGGAAATGAGGGGGAAAATACTTGAAATTGTAGTTAGTATGAAGCCCTTCAAAAATGAAGGTACCTTTCATCAAGTAAGTCTCTTCAATGATTATGGTAAATTGTTAGTTTTTCTTGTTTGGTTTTGAGGTTTTGTTCCCATTTTCTGCAAAAAATATAAGTTCCAAAATCATTTTTCTCTGCCTTAAATAAAATCTTCTTTAGGGTCCTCAAATAGTTGGAGAATATATTAAACAGAATCACCAAGGCCAGATGCAGGTAGCTCACACCTATGATCCTATTTACTGAGGAGGCTGAGATCTGAGGATCGCTGTTCAAAGTCAGATAGGAGAGCAAAGTATGTAAGACTTATCTCCAATTAAACAATTTAAAAAGTTGGAATGGAGCTGTGGCTCAAGTGGTAGAGTGCCAGCCTTGAGTGGAAAAACTAAGAGATAACACCCAGCCCCTGAATTTAAACCTTACGAGCTGCATGTACATGGATGCATACACGCGCTCGCTCGCATGCGTGCGCGCGCACACACACACACACACACACCATACATCACCAAGAAGTTATATCAGCTAGTAAAGACAAAATAACAAATGCGATGACCGATACATACACGGGAGTATGAAACTCAGACATTAAGTGACTTCATCTTCTTGGAGTTTCCCCAGAGGCATTCCCTGCAAGACAAGTTAGAGGGCAAGGCTGAGTTAACCTCGGGTCTCATGGGGATGACGTCAGACAGAGTTTTCCACAGCAAAGAACCTGAAATACTTGATATCAGCCAGTAGAGCTTGGGTTCTGTCTCAGTGCCTTTCTCCGTAGGTCAGGGCCTTAGCACAAGTGTTCATTTCTCATTCACTTTGACTCCCCAAAGCAGGGAGATTTTGCTCACTGTGATTACTGATAGGGACACCATCTTGATGTGTATCTATGAGCACCTACGCAAAGGGAAGAAGGCAAGTTCCAGAAGCGATTGATGTCTCTTCTCCTCACGATTGCCAACCAAAGAAGGTCATTTTAAAGGAGGTAGACACCTAGAATTCTGCATGAGTGTGAGAAGACAGAAACTGTTCATGGCTGCTATGCACATCACAGATATTTATTCTTCAGCTCCTAAATGCCATCTCAACTAAATCCAAAATAGAATATTTTTTTCCCCCAACATGGCAAGTTTCAGGGCACACCGTGGCCCGGGTAGCCATGTCCTTGGATGAAGCAGAAAGCGTTTTGGCTCGGGTCAACCGTTTGTTTAGCTGTCTGTAGGAAGAATTCAGGGGCACACATGGAGTGGAGGAATGTGTCCTGCCTCCCGCGGGAGTGCAGATCTGTGGCATGCGTAGTGAACTCTACATCCTGACACGAGCTCCTCCTGGAATCTGGGAATCTGCCTCTTGCTGCTGGTCATAGACTCCAATCTCACACCCCAGGCAGGGCACATCCTGGAATGCAGGGCCTTGGGGAGACATGTGATTCTGACTTCAGAGAGGTCATTGTTTCAGTTTTGTAAAAGCCCATGTTGGGGGGCTGGGGAGAAGGGGGGCTGGAAAGGTGGCTCAGTGGTAGAGCGCTTGCCTGCAGTTATGAGGTACTGGGTTCAATTTTTCAGCACCCCATAAGCAGAAAAAGCCGGAAGTGATGCTGTGGCTCAAGTGGTAGAGCACTGGCCTTGAGCTGAAGAGCTGAGGACAGTGCTCAGGCCCAGAGTTCAGGCCCCACGACTGACAAAAAAAAAGGCCCATGGGGACCAGGGCCAGGACTGAGCTCCTTGTTGTGACAGACCTCATCGCTTTTGTTCTTTGGCCCCCTTCTGCTTGAAGAGGCTTTTGAGGGGATCTCATGGGACTCGAAGTAAGAAGCAGAGACTTTCTGCTAGTTAGCTTGATACCAACCAGTTACCTTCTAACTGACCCAGAGATTTTTTTTCCCCCTTCTCCAGCCAAGGCTTTTTGCTTCTTTGCCAGCAATGCCATACACCTTCCAGCCCTGCTTATCAATCTACAGTACCTTCTCTATCAGTGTGTGAAGGCCTCCAGCATGGGAGAGTCGTATGGATTGCTTTACTACACCTGTCGTTAGCTCAGGTAACATTTACCATGTCCTAAAGAAGAACTGTGAGCGTGATTTGCCTTTGCACATGAAAGCAATGAGACCAAGGAGCACTGAGTTCAGGGCATAGGGACAGAGGGAAGAATCCAACCCTACTCAGAAGACCCCCGACGCAGACACTCAGTGTTCTCTCACCCAACGCAGACTCTTACTGGGGCACGCTGTGCCTCCCTCCCAGCAGGTAAGCCTGCAACCATTGATGACTAAGCACTTGCTACAGGGTTGTGGCAACGCAGTGCTATCGATCCATATGCTTGGTTGTTTTTTTTCTTTTGGTGGTGGTGGTTGTGGCTGGGATTAGAACTCGGGAACTTGCGCTTGCTAGGCAAGTGCTTTAAGGGACAAGGCCCTTCTTCCTGTAGATCACCAGCTGCTTTGGCCTCATTTTCCTCCTAAGCTCACTAAATTCTCAAAGGACAAGTAAGATCATTCCTGCAAAGCCTACCAAATTCAGAAACCTAGAGCATGATGGGTACACAGGAAGACCTCCCCATCCCCTTTCTTCCTTTGAGTTGTTTCTGCCCTAGAAGCGAGTGTCCAGCTATAACCTCCGGAAAAAGGTTTGAGGGGTTAATGCTGTGTTATTGAATCTGCAAAGGCAGCCTATGGGATGCTGTTTTCCCCAGAATGTTGGCCAAAATCATCTGAGAAAGTTTTCCTCTTCTAATTTATTCTGCCTAGGGAGATCTTCTTAACAATGCCATAAATGCTTCATATTTGCATAGCCATTTTAGACTTTTTCCAAACCCTTGTCACATTAATCATCAAAAGTCTCTTGAGAGATGGGTGGAGAAGGAAAAGGCATTCCGATATTGCAGACAGAAGAAGTAAGTTCAGAGGGGTCGAGCGACTTGCATAGGGTCACACTTCCAGCTAGTAGAAGGAAACCAAATCTAGAGGTCTTACTTCCTACCCTGTAGCTCTAGACTTACCACACACCCACACACACAGGTCATTGTCTTCCTGGCCTACATCAGAAACCCAAACATAAAAGTCCCAAGAAATGAAACTCCACCTCTGAATACATTTAGTTCTCCGTCTTCATTACTCTTTCACTTTGGGGACTGCAGTTGTTCTTGGGGAGCTTTGGTCACCACGCTGGTGTGTTGCTCCCGCCACACTCTGCCTGATGCTCCCAGAAATCAGAGGATGGGGGAACAGTTCGGTAAATCTCCCTTTGATCCGTTGTAAATGAAATCCTATTTACAAGATACACTTCACTTCTTTTGATGTACAGCTCACTAATTAGCTCACGTTTGAGAGCAGGTTGCCTGGGAAAGAAAAAAATAATTAGCTCATTCCATCCCAAAAAGACGAAATTCTTGAACTGATTATGGTATTTGAATGATTAATCTCCTTTAAATGCACATGTGTTCCGGAGTGTTACTTTAGAAAGGTGTAATGAGAAAGAAGACAGAGGGCAAGGGAAACAGTGTGGCTGTGTGCCTTTGAGGGCAAAGGGGGAACTGAGGTTTTATTCCTTGTTGTCAGATAGAATATGCAAAATAGCATCCTTGGCATTTTGTTCTGAACTCTCCTCAAGTCTTCCACATATTTCTTTTCTACCAATAATATTTATCCTGTTGGTGAATGTTTAAGGTCAATCAGATGACATACTGCGAAAGGAAAAAGGAAAAGCAATCTATTTCACACTAACATGCTAGTGACTGATACCATTTTCTATCTAATCTTGCTCCTCCCATAATTAATTTGCTTTTAATAGGAAGTTGCAGTTCTACCCACTGAACCACTCTCTGTTTGTGATTCTTTAGGAGAATTCATTGAAGATCCCTCTCCTGCCACAATCTTAATACGACAGATGAGGGAAAAGAAATTGGAGTACTTAGTGATAATTTCCAAGGATACAAAAAACCAGGGAGTGTCCATATGTAAATTGTCGTTCTACCACCCTGATTTTGTCTAGTAGATATCTGGGGTAATTAGGAGAGATTGGGGTGGAGGAAAGGGACTCAGGAGATCACACTGTAGCGTGTAACTTGCTCCACTTTTGTCCTGTATCCAAGGTGTAAGCCTTTTCCTTTACTTCACTTGTGTAAATTCCTTGAGAATAGAAATGATTATTTTTTTTTTTGTCCTTCAAGGTCCTAGCGCTCAGCTGATGCTTTAAAAATTCTACTCAAAAGAGGTGGCACACAGTAAGTGTGAAAGTGAACTCACTTATTCTGCAGTCCCAGGGACTGACATGTGGGCCTCGGTCATGCTAGGCAGTTGCTCCTCCACTCCTCCTCCCCACCCGGCTTCACAAACCCAGCAAGAAAACAAGTGCCTCACGAGCACACCAGGCAATTAATACCAAATTGAGAGCTCAGCAAGAACAAGAGAAGGTATAACTGTGACAAACTCACGGAGGTTTGAGTAACCATCCCGCACAGGTGCTCGTGTTAAACCATGTGCCTGCTGGGAGGTGCTGTGGGCTTTTAGGAGATGCATCGGGTCTTGTGGAGGTCCTTAGACCATTGGGGGAATGTCCTCAAGGGGAGTTTGGGACCCCAGTCTCTTCCTGGCTGCTGGTGGGGGCGGGGGAAAAGAAATGACACGTGTTCCCTCAATTCTATCACCAGAGGCCCAAAGTAATGGGGCCGCAGGATCAGGGACAGCCAGTTGCTTCGGGTACGTCATTATAGGAACAAAAAACCTTACCAGCCTCTACCAGGTGCTGGTAGCTGAAATTAAGCATCATTTTAATCTCCAGTTATCTTGGCAGCTGACACAAAAAGCAGGCCCCACGTTCGGTTGTACAGTTCTTATATGGTTATTATAATTCACAAACCTTTGCCAGCTCATCTGCTGGGACAACATTTTCCTGGCACTAAATCTTTAGCAGAAGCATATCTGGTGGCTTATCCTTATTAAAGATCATTGAGTAATATCACAGCCAATAACTTTGAAAAGGATTTTGCAAAAGATTCAGCAGTATTTTTTTTAAAGGGAGTTTCTGTATCAGCTCTCTTAAGATGTAGTGGAGATAACATTAAATTACAACCCAGAGAAGATATTTGCAAAATAATGTGTTAGAAAATTGTACAATAGAAGGGTTACCATAGGAACTCCCTCCACCCACCTCCCTGAGAAGGGCTCTAGCCTTCTCTGTAAGTCTCTTCTTTTGTGCCTTCTCTCCCCAAGGCCCTCCTGTGTCTTAATTGGAAACAGAGGCTAAACCCACCCTCATACATGAAACACCTCTTTCCATCAGGTAAACTGAGGCACAGTCTTAGTGAAAAGAACAGGGTTGGGGGGAGCTCTCCCCTTACATAGGCACGTATATCTATCTTGGATGTAATGATATGTATCATTTGTATCATTTTCCCTCTCCTTGTCACCTGGAATATACAAATAGACTGTCAAGAGTCTGTAAACTTTCTCTACTTTGCAGAAAATGTCTGATTTTGAAATGTTGTTCTGTAACAACTCAACTCAAGCTTTTGAACACCCTAGATAATATGCAAAGGAATGGGTCCATCTGTATGACAATGGAACTTTATTTATGAACACAAACTATGAGCCAGATTTGACCCTTGGGCCACAATTTGCTGCCATACAATCAGATGGTCTAAAGGCAGAATTGCATAATCAAAATAGTGTCGCACCCATGTGCTACATTTTAAATTTCTTAGTAATTTTTTTTGGCCAGTCCTGGAGCTTGAACTCAGGGCCTGGGCACTGTCCCTGAGCTTCTTTTGCTCAAGGCTAGCACTCTACCACTTGAGCCACAGAGCCACTTCCAGCTTTTTCTGTGTATGTGGTACTGAGGAATCAAACCCAGGGCTTCATGCATATTAGGAAAGCACTCTACCACTGAGCCATGTTCCCAAACCCTTAGAAATGTTTTTTTTAAAGACTAAAAGATGAAATTAATTTCAGTGACCTACTTTAACTCAGTATATCCAAAACTGTTTTTCTAGTAGGTAGTCAATATGAAATTATCTCTGAGCTGTTCTCTCCTCCACTTATTTTTTAGAGTATCAGGTCTTAAACACAGGGCCTTGAGCTCTTTCTTACCTTGCTCATGGCTGGTACTGTATCACTTGAACCACACTCCAGTATAGTTGTTCTTGTTGTTGGTGGTGATGGTTATAGGGCTTGAACTCAGGGCCTGGGCACTATCCTGAGCAATTTTTGCTCAAGGTTAGTGATCTACCACTTTGAGCAACAACGCCACTTCCAGTTGAGTCTCACAGACTCCTGCCCTGGCTGGCTTCAAACCATGATCCTTAGATCTCAGCCTCCTGAGTAGCTAGGATTACAGGTGTGAGCCACCAGCACCTGGCAGTCTAATACAGTTTTTTGTTAGCTAATTGGAGATAGAGTCACTAGTATTTTTCTGTCCTGGCTGGCTTGAAACTGTGACCCTTCCGAGCTCAACCTCCTGAGTAGCTAGGATTTCTGGTGTGAACCGCAGGTGCCTGGCCCTTTTTTGTTTTGTTTGTTTAAATATTATGTTGAAACCCTAGGTATATTTTACACATCTCAGCTGGGCCCACCACAACTTACGGGTTCAGTAGTCCTTTGTGGCTAGAGACCAACACATAATTCTAGAAGGTTCTTTCTACTCCATACCTGCTCGCCCATCAGAAAACACAAAGGATGAGGGAGAGTAGACAATGTTAGAGGGCGAACAATGCTGAAATGTATCTGTGAATGTTGATAGCTCACTGAAAGCTGTGGACTTGTAGGAGAAAAGTAGCAGTGGGTCATCTGATTAAAATACTGTATATGCATATTGTAATAACAGCATAGATGAAACCCTTTGGAACAGTTAGCACAGAGTAAAACAGCGAATGGCAGGAGTATACAACAGGTTCTCTGTGAGGTGGAAGGACTAGTGGGAAATGGGAGGACAAATGGAGAGAGGGTGTTGGGGGGGTGGATATGGTTGAAAATGGAATAGTGACGCTCATGGAGACTGACTTGAGGAGAGAAAGTGGGGTGAGGGAGAGTGCATCCGTGGACATGTCAAAACGAACGAAGCCCCTGACATCAACTGATTGATGCTAACCTAAAAAAAAAGTGGGGGGGGGACGGGAGGGAGGGAAAACACAAACCGTGTTTGCTTCCTTGATAATTCAAGTCTGTGAAGAATGTGATCATGAACGTGGTAGCTCAGTGCAGTGTCTGAATGACTCCATCACTATCTCTAAGGCAATTAGTAAATAGCTGATAATGTCTTCACGAAGAGCTTCAAAAACTGCACCACCTCCTCCCCCCCAGCCTCCAACACTGTCCAAATGAAGAGAGGCGTGAGTACTTAATCCTGGCGTTAAGTAGACAGTGGTGCTAGGCTAGAACAGAGCCTTTCATCACAAAGCCACCACAGGTGAGAGATTTCCCCAAAGTCCCATGTTTCATGGTAAGTATGCATTCAGTTGTGCTTGCTATGTCACAATAGGTGTTCTTTTTTTTTAATTCAAACTTCTTTACAGTCAGTGTATTTAAAGCCCCTGGCCTGTATGAATGCACGTGCATGCATGCGCACACACACACACACACACACACTCACACACACACACACTCACACACACACACACTGACAACTTGCTCTTTCACATCACAAATCTGTGATCAAAATTCCCCATTCAGAATAGGTACAGGCCATTTATCACGGTGCCCTGGAGAGTAGGTTTACGTAACAAGATGTTAAACTAGATATTTTAACAGAGGCTTCTAACATACACAATGGATTTCAAATGCTCAAGTAAGTTGCGGAGACTGTGATGCAGAAATTTCCCCAGAGTCTTAATTTGGTGACTCAAACCGTCCTCTCACAGGGAGGGTATGTGGAGAGGATGTCTTGGAGCGGGCTATGCTGCTGTGTGTCTTATGCCCCCTCCTCTTTAAACTAGAGAACAGAGATTTAAAAGGAGTGTTCATGTCTCCACACGGACACCAAAATCAGAAGGGCAAGAGATGAGCTGGTGAGAGCCTACAGTGAACTAAGAAGTTATTATGCGAGGAGGTGCTTGAATACCTAGAACATTGCAGAAGGATTCCAGGGTGTTCATGTGGTCTGCCCCAGGGTCATGTGTGAGTAGTAGCAAGTGGACAGTGGGGGAAGATTGACAAGGAAAGACATTGATCACATCCCCATGCATTTTCCTAGATGAGGGTGGAGTGGATGAATGAAGTCAGGAGCTTAGCTTAGACCAGCAGAGGACCCAGGTAGAGTATCTCAGCGGTCATAGTACTTCCTGTTGTCTGTGGGGACCAGACAAAGAGAGAGCATCTGGAAGAACAAAGCATGGTTGTGTGGTACACTGATTCAGGACTCCTGAGGATGTTGCCACCCAGTCTTGAATTGCATGGTTATTCTGAATGAGAGCTAAATGATGGAGAAGGAGGCCTTACTGCCTTGTGGATAAACTGAAAGATTACAGTTCCAGACCCCTTCCACCAGGCTGCTCAGGGAGGTAGTTGGTAGGGATGGTGTGGTCTTTCTGACTCCTCAGTTGACACTGGAGACCTATGACAATACTGGTGCCTATATATATAACTAGCCCCAGTTATAGGGAAAACAAAAACAATAACATACCCAGTCTAGAGGAAGGAATGGTAATAATGATAATGGATCATCATTTATTGAGGTATCACTATGTGAGCTTTTTTTTGTTTTTTGTTTTTTTTGGTTGGTTGTAGGGCTTAAACTCTGGGTCTGGGAGCTGTCTCTGAGCTCTTCAGCTCAAGGTGAGTGCTCTACCACTTGAGCCACAGTGCCACTTCTGGTTTTCTGGTAGTTCATTGGAGATAAGAATCTCACGGCCAGCCGGGTGCTGGTGGCTCACACCTGTAATCCTAGCTACTCAGGAGGCTGAGATCTGAGGATCGTGGTTCAAAGCCAGCCCGGGCAGGAGAGACTGTGAGACTCCTGTCTCCAATAAACCACCAGAAAACCGGAAGTGGCGCTGTAGCTCAAGTGGTGGAGCGCTCGCCTTGTGCTGAAGAGCTGAGGGACAGCGCCTAGGCCCAGAGTTCAAGCCCCACGACCGACAAAAAAAAAAGAATCTCACTGCCTTTCCTGCCCTGGCTGTCTCTGAACTGCGATCCTCAGATCTCAGCCTCCTGAGTTGCTGGGATTACAGGTGTGAGCCACTGACACCCAGCTATTATGTGGTTTTTTAAAACACAAAACCCAAGTTGAGTATAATTTTCTCAGGGGGAAACAAATGAGGCTCACAAGTTATCACAGAGCAGTGGGTAGCAAAGATGAGATTTGGACATGTTTTATTCAACTAACACACTGCCTGTATGGATGCTCATTTCTTGCCCAGCTTTTCCCTTGGACACTGGTTCTCTTCTTTTTCTGTGCTTCTGTTCCTCCTCTCCTGCTCGTCCTCCTCCTCATTTTCCTTTTCCTTGTCTTCCTCCTCCCTTCTCCTCTCCTCTTTTCTCCTCTCTGTCTGTCTTTCTTTCTCCCCCCTCCCTTTTTCATATAGGATTCTGTCTTCAGCTGGCACACAAGCTCTCCCCCTCCCCCCCAGCCCTTACCTCTTACCTGAGGTGTATAAAATGAACAGACTGTTGTACTCTCACCAATTCTGGCTCCAGAGTGCTCATTAGAATCTTAGCCAAATCCCACAAAAATGCTGGCCAGGAAAGAGAATGAACACAGAAAAGAGCAAATTTCCTACTACTTGGTGCAATCAAGTTAGAGTTCTGTCAGCACAGGGGTGGGCTGAGAATGAAGAAGGATCTTTCTCAGGGTTCCAGGCCCTGGGAACACAATCAAAAGATTGTGGGGTAGTTTTTATTTTCAGATAATTTTTCTACCCTCCTAGCCATCCTGAGAAAACACCTGTTGCCTGGCTACCCAGCGGAGCAGTTTTGCCTGTGGAAAATGGGTCAGCTGATTGGCTAGTGTCTCCTTCTAATCTACAGACATTGCCCAGACAGCAGTTTCTAGACATCAAAAATGGCTGAGTCCCACTTCCATGGTCTACATGGATGTTATCTTCCTTTTTTTCTTTCACTGAGTTCTGCTTCTCAGGCTTTCATTGTAGACCTATAAAACAATTTTTTTTGAAATCCTGAAATAAGCCATCGTGAATGAAATGCAGTAAAACCATCAATATAATTAGATCCACAAAGGACTGCAGATTTTAAAATGACCATCTAGAGGATATATAAAGTAACTATATATAAAATATATTTTAGCTGGGTGTCAGGGGCTCATACCTCAAACCCTGGCTACCCAAGGGGCTGAGATCTGAGGATCACAGTTCAAAGCCCATCAAGTTAGTAAAGCCTGTAAGACTCTTATTTCTAATTAACTACTAAAAGCCCAGAAATGGCGCTGTGGCTCAAAATGGTAAAGCACTAGCCTTAAGCAAAAAAGCTCAAAGTCAGACCCCAGGCCCTAAGTTCAAGCCCCAGGACTGGCCCAAAAATAAATAAATAAAATATATTTTAAATGTCTCATGAATTAATCATCAAAACAACCCAGCCAATATAAAAAGTGAAAAATTTAGAATTTGGAAATTACAAATACAACTATTGTCATTAAATCAATCTCAGGGCTAAATAAGTTAAGAGAATAAAGATGAAGCCAAAGAAATTGTCCAAAATAGAATCCTAAGAGACAAGAAATAGGGAAAAAAATGACAGTCCCAGGAGAACTATCCAAGGGTTTTGCTAGGTTTATAGGGAATGAGAACCATTCCTCTCTAGGGCCTAAGTCTGGTGCTGATGGCGGCCATCTTGCCTCCGTAAAGAAAATGGAGTCTGAGAATGGAGAGTTTTGCTGCTGACGGCTATGGTTATTTACACTGAGAGTGAATTCCACAAGACCTTGGGTGGTTTGAGGAGGAAAGTCCTGTGGTGATGAATTGGAGAAGACAGTGCGGTGAGCAGGAAGAACTCAGATGTGACTCACAGATGTTCCTCTACTACAAACATGGCCAGACTCGGGAAGAATTATTTAACCTTCCTCCAGAGCCTAAATTTCCTTATCTGTAAGCTAGAGACTATTAATAAGTTATCATAAGTTGTGATAACAGTGCTTAGTGCCCAGAAATTACCCGATAAATACTATCTATAATTTCTTCTATTTGAACTTTTATGTATTTCCTCTCTACTGCTGTACCATTTACTTATCAAAAAATGATTCATTCCAGATCTATTCATATGGAGGGAGGGAAGGAATAAAGGAGGGGGCAGAGAGACAGAGAGAAAGAGACAGAGAAAAAGATTATTGATCTAGGCTCTAAGACAAATAAAAGCAATTTAAGCCTGAAACAAGACAAGAAAAAGTAGTTTCTTGCCAAGAAAGATGCTCACAGTGGCTGCTTAGCAGATGCCAGCCCTGTGGGCTTTCTTTGACACTGTCAGCCAAGCTTTACTCAAGTCTAATCTGATTGTTCTGACCCCAGAGAACTTGTCTAGAGGTTAGGCAGGATTAGCAGAGGTTACATCACGGCCCCTGCAGTTGTGCAGACACCTCAGGCTGTCACATATCTGATGTGTCCAGGCATCTTCCAGATGGCCTGAACCCTGATATGTCGCAGAGAAGCCAGGGCTTTGGGATAACAGGGTTATATAGACACTCTTTGTCTCAAAAACAGATGAGAATTTCCAGAATACAGACAACACAGAATGTTTAAATGGAAGAGCCCGGAGAACTTTCTGTTTACAAATCAGCACCCAAAGCAGGTTACTCATCACCTAAGATTCTTTATCTATCTTAATTTACAAACCTCTTCTCCCCCTCCTCCTCCTCCTCCTCTTCCTCCTCCTCCTCCTCCTCCTCTTCCTCCTCCTCTTCCTCCTTCTCCTGCCTATTTCTTTTCACTGCTTGATCAAGAGAACATCAGAGCATAAGATGGCAGCAGCAACAATAACAACAACAACAAAATGTCAGCTCATATTGCCAACTTGAATCAAATGCACTGAGCTGAGAAGGATATCATCTGGTCTTAGGAGGAAATAGTGCTATAATCAATTAACAATGACTACCTTGGACAGCAGTCAGGAGTGTGAGGCCCAGCCCGTCTGTAGGGGATTATAGCAGAGGCAGGGATGGGAGGGCCAAGTGTCAGGTTCTCTGTGGTACTCTCTGTCCTTCGTCGAGTTTATTTATTCCATCAAACGTATTATTTCGCATGATAGCCATGTTGGTTTGAACAGTCACAAACCATTCTCATCCTACATGAGCTATGATAAACTGTGACATGAGAGTCCTGAACCAGCCAGGTTTTGTTTTACCTCTCTGTCCCTACCCGCCGCCTAACACATGCTTCCCATTGTACGAGATGACCTCTTCTCTTGATTTCTTTAAGATAAACAAAACACAACCTCTGGAATATAGGGCAGGGATGTCTGCTGGTTCTGGTGAGGGAACTGAGGTTCAAAATGGAGGGATGGCTTCTTTGAGGTTATGGCCATCAAACTAGGACTCCTCTGAAAAATAACACATAATTGGCCGCCTGATATGGCACACTATAATCTTAGCAGAGAAAAGACAACAGAAAGGCAAAGTGACAAAGACCAGCTTATGTCCCAAAGGCAAGTCAACTGAGAATGACAGGAAGATTTGAAATGGTGGGGGCGATGTGATGTGATTCTTTTAAGGACCATTTGCGTTTCCCAGTCACATCAGAGATCTTTCCTGAGGCCCTCTATATTTGTAGTATCTGCCAAAAACAATATAAGGATATATCGATAACCTTGTACTTTGGTAGTTTTGACATTTTTGATGGCTTTACCTCTGTATTGAGCCTCTGCTCTGGGCCTGGTAGGCCCAGACATCAGTAAGACACAGGTGATAGAATACAGGTTTCAGCTTAGCAAATCTCACAATCTAAAGAGACAGAAAACCACATATAGTGCAATATAAATGGAATTATAAATGTGTACATAAGGTAGAGTAATGGCATAGGAGAGGAGAGATTAACTCTGGAAGGCAGCAGGAAGTTTTATACAGAGACAATATCTGGGCATTACTAGCTCTTGTATGCTTACCCACTGAACAAACTTAATAACATTCCCAAGGAGTGTCATTCCCCCTGTTCTACACTAAAGGCTGGGGAGACATGCGATGAGGCCCCTGACCTATCAGAGCTCAGAGAAAAAAAAAGTCATAGCCATGTCTAGAAAGACATTAGTCAGGGAGAGCCTGACACAGCAGAGGCCGTGCCGAGGGGCGGTCACCGGACACCCTCCGCTGTGTTTGTCCTGTTTGTGAGTTGTCTAATAACACCAGTAACACAGAGAGATGAATTACAACAGAACCAAGAGGAGATAAAGCAACTGTGGAAAAAAAATTGATTGCAACCCAGCTGTCCACCTCCCTTTAACAAAAATTCGTAACATCTACATTGGGCTGGGTACCACAGTCATTTCGATGAATATGAAAGAGCAATACCCAGTGGTCCTCAAACCAAGGAATTAATGACACCTTCTGGCTTCAAGTCTTAATTTCCCGTGTCCAGCCTTATCCATTTCCTCAGGTAAGAAAAGTGAATGATTCCTGTTACCATCATATTAAAAACAACCAAGCAGGGTGGGGAAGGTGGCTCAGTGGTAGAGTGCTTGCCTCCCATGCATGAGGCCCTGGGTTCGATTCCTCAGCACCACATAAGCAGAAAAAAGACAGAAGTGACGCTGTGGCTCAAGTGGTAGAGCACTAGCTTTGAACAGAAGAGCTGAGAGACAGCACCCAGGCCTAGAGTTCAGCCCCCACAACTGACAAAAAAAAAAAAAAAAACAAGCAAAGTGCTTTGCCTATTTTCTGGCGCATTCTAAGTGCTCTATAAAAAATATTATCAGTAAGTTGGGTGTGCTGGTGGCTTATATCAGTAATCCTAGCTACTTGGGAGCCTGGAAACAAGAGGATCATGGTTTGAGACTAGCCCAAGCAGAAGAGCTCGCCTTTTCAACCTACAGCCAGGCACAGTAGAACATGTTGTCATCCCAAGCTATATTGCAAGGCTAAAACTGGGAGAATTATCATGCCAGGGCAGCCCAGGCAGAAAAGGGTGGGAGACCCTGTTTCCATGGAAGAAAAAACTGGATCCAGTGGCACCTAATAGTCAGGTTGCTGCTCAAGTGCATGCCTGGGTTGGGAAGTAAGGCCTTATCCTAAAAATAATAAGTGCCAGGTGTGCTGATGGCTTCCACCTGTAATCCTAGCTACTCAGGAGGCTGAGATCTGAAGATCACAGTTCAAAGCCAGCCAAGGCAGGAAAGTCTGTGAGACTCTTATCTCCAATTAGCCACCAGAAAACTGGAGCGCTAGCCTTGAGTGGAAGAACTCAGGGACAGCGCCCAGACCCTGAGTTGAAGCCCTACAACCAACAAAACAAAACAAAACAAAAAACACTAAAAATAATTAGTGAAAAATGGGACAGGAAGCAGGATTCAACTGTACTGAGCTAACCTAGCAAGCACCAGGCCTTGAGTTCAAACCCCCAGTACTACCTAAAAGTACATGTATTATCAGCCCCAAAGAAGATAACGATGTTAAATGGCTCTTCAGAGGTCAGAAGAGGTGACATCTGATTTAAAACCCTGATTTAAGTAATCTGATTTAGGTAATATGATTTCAGTAATAAGTAGATATTAGTCAGAAAAATGTAGGCATCCACATGCAGATTACATTTTTCCACATTTGTTCCACTGTTCACAGTTTCCTTAGTTTAAGAATTTTACAGTATTGTAAAGTAAGTTAGAACATATGCTAGGTTATAAAAATCAGTCTCAAAACAATTAGAGTTTCTGAAATCATCCAAGGCATATTCTCCACCACAATGGAATTAGGTGAGAAATCAATAGCCCAGAGAAGTATGAGAAATCTATCTTCATGGCAGCCCTGGGATTTGAACTCAGAATGTGTTGTACTTGCTTGGGGGTCATGCCCTCCAGAACCTTTGGACTCTGATTATTTTTTAGATGAGGTCTCACTTTTTTTCCCCAGGCTGGCCTGGACCGTGATCCTCCTATTTATCCAACATCTCTATCCATTATCCATTTATCCATTATCAATATTTTCCAGCATCTCTAAGTACCATTGTTATCCCAATCTTAGCACATCTTCTCTTGATCTGTGCCAATGTGCTGACTCATTAAAGCACACTCCTTGTGGTAAGGCTTTGATTCTTTTAACAATTCAATATGGCTATGTTGAGTTCCATTTCACCTGAAACAGGATGCCTCGGTTCGCCAGAAAGTAGAGGAGGAAAGATCAGGTGTAAAGGTGACTTGTCCTTCTATTTGTCCTTAAGTGCACTTTGGATTCCCCACTTGATATGTGGGAAACACTAGGGAACCCCAGCCAAGTGGACCTTCTATGTGGCAGAGAGCAGAGCAGCCAAAGAATCCCTCACTCTCCAGAGAAAAGCCCCTGACTGATGGTAGCGGATCAGCCTCTTATCCTCGACTTCCTACAGAGCCGTGACTCAGAGATAACACCCACTCACAGTCCCCCAGCACGCCGGCGTTGTATTTCATCCCTGTACACTAATTTCAGTACAGCCAGGCCTTAAATCAGCTTGACTGATTTAAGGGCCAAGGCTTGGTACTCAGTTACAAGAGATGTTTCAGCCTCCCTAAGACCTCTACTGCTCCTCTAAAATAGGTTTTGTTTGCTACCTACCTACTTCATGGCATCAGATGATGGCATTTGACCTGGTGCATAAACAACCTGCTCCATAGATCTCCTAGGTACTGGTTCATTCTTTCACATAAATCCTGCCTTCTGGTTCATCTGTCCACTAGATTATCATCATCATCACCATTATCATCATCACCACCATCATCACCACCAAGGGAGGATTCTTAATCATTGTGAATTTCAGTGTAAACTTTTACCATATCTTCCAAAAGAGATGTTATTTTTAGACTACAACAGAAAAATGGTTGTACGAGGGCCCCACACTCTGCTCAGTCCATTGTAAGTACTCAACAAAGACTTACATGACGCTGACTGCTAGCGTCAACCCCCCCCAGCTTTGAGTGACGGCATCCCTCTGACTGTGGGGAACATTTCATGTGCCATCCCTCAGCTGGGCAGAGAGAAAACAGGAGAAGCTGTGTATGCCGGTCTTATCACGTCCGACATCTCAAGCTATCAACAGTATCATACTCAAATGAATGTAATCTCCACATACAAAGTTACTTGAGTTAATCCTAATCGTCCAATAAATCTTAACAGTGGAGCAACTGTTAGGATTTGGCGACTTTTCTTTAGTACCGTCAAGTTGCCAGAATTTGAAATTTTTACAGCTATCCTAAAATGAGGCTGTTCCTTCCTTCCTTCTCCAGCTTTCCCCATGTGATCCCAGTGAGTCAATTTATCATTCGTTTTATTTTTTTTTCCTGGAGCTAGGAAATCAATGAATTTTAAATGGCTGATGAAGAGAGTTCTAGAATGCAGTAACCCTTGTGCTACTAAACCAAGATGGACAGATTCCCTGGGATGAGGTACAGTGGGAGAGTGGGAAAGAGACTGTGGTATAGTGGAAAAAGTGGTTTTAATTTTAACTTTTTTATATTAACCGTTTTCCCACACTGCTTTGTAAGTGAATACGAGGAAAGAAAGCAATAAAAGCAAAATACATTGAAATAAAGTCTCCCAAAGAGGCACAGGAGGGGTAGCGAGCGAAGCTCTTAGGGGTCTATTTTTTTAACAGCATTATTTGCTTCTGAATTTGAAATTTCAGAAGGCAGAAGAAAGAAAGCCTCTGTTCTGATGTACTTAAAAAAGTAAAAATCAGAATTGCCTTTGGGCCAATGTGCAAAAAAAAAAAAAAAAAAGATCCTCAACACTCCCCTTTTCTTTGGGATACTCTTCTAGAGACCCCATCTACATTTGGTAAGGAGCAAGAAGGGTTTTAGCCTCCTTTCAGATTTTTTTAGGGGGTAGAGGATGAACTCAGGGCTACGCGCTTGATAGACAGGTGACCTACCACTTGCGCCACACCTCCAACCCTTCCTGCTTTCGTTATGCCTGAGCTGAGCTGGGCTGTGATCCTCTTACTTACGCCTCCCTCATTGCTGGCTTGACAGACATGCCCACCATACCCAACCTTCAGTTGGCTGAGATGGAAGTCTTTACTCAGAGCTGGAGCTGGCTCATACCTGTGGGAAACTCAAACTCTCCATCAGATGGGACTGTTGGTGTTCAGCTCGCCTCACCACTGACCTGTAAAACAGACCTAATAGGATAATGGAGGCAAATATTAAATCACTAAACGAATACCAGCCTATTACAAAGTAACTCGGAGAATGGGGGTCAGAGATGATGGGGAGAAGAAAAGAAAGAGGCAGCCTTGGGATTGCAGCCTCATCTTTGTGACTGTTTGTGTGTGAATACAATAAATGCTTTAATAACACAGGTGAGTAGCACCTGTATCAACACAGTAGTACTAATCTATCCAAATAAGAATCTTCAGATAGGCATGGTGGTGCTTACCTACAATCTTAGCGAACTGAAGACAGAGAAGGATGCCAAGTTCATGGTCAGGCCAAGCCAAGTTAGTGAGACCTTATCACAAAAATAAAATAACTAGGGATACAAGTGGACCCATTGCAACAATGAGATGTACAAGTCGTTATGTCGAAAAATGAACTTTACCACTTTGTGGGGGTGGGGGAGGATCGGGTAGGGGGAGGGGGGAATATGGGAAGGGATGGGAAGGGGAAACAAAGAGGAGGCAACAATGCTTGATAAGAAATGTACTCATTACCTTGCCCATGTAATTGTAACCCCTCTGCACAGTATTCTCACAATAAAAAAAATTAGATGCTAAAGTCTAAAAAAAAATAATTTAAAATGGACTGAGGCTCTTGCCTAGCAAGTGTGAGGCACTGCATTCAACTCTAATTTTGCAAAAAAGGATGTTTCATATTTGTACCTGTGTGTTACTTTGCATAACAAACTACCTCAAAATTCAGTGTAATCGTTATTTTTCCTTCCTTCCTCTTTTCTTCCATCTCTCCCTTCCCTCTTCTTTTTCCTCCCTCCCTTCCCTTTCTTTTCCTTTCTTTCTGGCAGGACTGAAAGTTGAGCCTTGCACTTACCTAGGAGTTTCTCTGCCACTTGAGTCACATTCCCAGCCTTACTGCTTTAGTTATTTTTTGATTTAGGATCTCATGTTTATGCTCAAAGCCAACCTGGACTTTGATCCTCCTACTTAGACTTTCCAAATAGCCAGGATGACTAGGCTCTCTCAAGTGCTGAAATTACGGACGTGCATAACCATGCTCCGCCTCACAACATTTTTTGGCCATTAAAGAATAGGTCTTGACAAGCTAGCCATTTCTGGTCAGTTCCACAGCTACACACCACACAATTTGATCAGTGGGCCACTTCAATGCCTTCATGGAAGACATAGAAGGTAGACCTCCACCAGGGAGCCCAGGGGTACCAAGCCATTCTGTCCCTAGTGAATCAAGGGTTTTGCCCAAATGTCAGGCAAGAGCAGCAGGACTTCTCACATCTAGCCGACTCCTTCCCTGACCTTACTAATTTAAGATGGTTTCCACGATTTTCTGGACATAACTGGGTAATCTAATAAAGGTAGATTAAATTACACTGAGTATTTTCAGTTCCGAACATGGGAAAAAATGTATCCTGGTTGTTTTTTTTTTTAAAAAAAACAAACAATAAACTGCCCCACACTCGTCTTATTTTTTTATCTGGGAACTGATCATACAGGAACTAATTCAAGTTATTGTATGTGAAACTCCTAGCAGCTGTGTTAGTTTTTCTAATTTGAAAGAAAGAGGAAGAAAAGAAAACCTTGAATCCACACAATTATATTTTGTCACAAGTCAAAGATGTGAGGAGCCCGAGTTAAATAACTTCAGAAATAGATATTTCATTAATAAAAAAATAATCTTTTACCACCCCAGAAACATAGACACACATTTCCATACTGTTTTGAACTCAAGTCCTACCACTTGAGCCTATGACCTCAAGTCATTTTTCCTATAATTATTTTCTTTCAAAATAAGGTGTCATGTTTATGCTCAAGCCAGCCTGGATGGTGATTCTCTTGTTAATGGTACCCACACATCTGAATGACAGATGTGAATCATCACACCCAGCTTTTTACTGTTTGAGATAAGGTCTGAAAGACTTTTTGTCTGGGCCTCAAGCTGGGATTCTCCCAGTCTCTGCCTCCTCAGTAGCTAAGATGACAGATATGAGCCACTCTGTCTTTTACATGCATATTTGTAAAGGCTCCCCAAGTGGGAAATGCTGGCTACCAAATCATGTCGATAATTTCCATGATCACAAAATAGATAAGCAAATAAATAAAGAACATGGATTTAAACCAAATGAAATATTGGCTCTGTGCTGGCTCAGCTGGCAGCCTATTTTCAGTTCGATCTGGTTCAATAGATTTAGAATATCAGTGTGCTGGACTCCAGTCTTTGTTCCTACTGGAAGCTGAAGCCCAAAATAGGGGAAGGAAGTGCTGTTCTGTGCTGTACCTTTAAACTAACCTTGGCTTCCCCCTTTCTCTGTTGTATGGCAATATTGCCTTTGTCCAGTGCTCCTACACAGAAGAGCACATCTCCAATCGTTTGCCGAAGATGTGTTTCTTGGCCATTTTCTCATGAGCAGCGTGGTGGGTGTGTCCGGTATCAAGTCCTTCTGGGGAGGCCTCACCGGAGGCCCACTGGAAGTACAGTCTTGTTCTCTTCTGGATCCTTTCCAAGGTTTTTTGTTTTCTTTTTTGACTCAACAAATGTACTTGGTGCTTCCCAGAACTCAGAAGCTCCAGGATGAGCTGCTGAGAGCCCTCAGGAAGCACAGGACGATTCTCTCAATCCATTGGCTAACACCAATCTTTCCATGCCTTAGGAATCAACTATTTGAGAACAAAAATAGGAAGGAATATATGTGGGAAGAGACAGGGGAAAGAAAACCTCTGGGGAGTCTAAATGTCCAAGACAGTAAACTGTTTCAAATATTATAAGACTCTTTAGAAACACCTATTTACCCAGTATATCAGTAACGAAGAATTCTAAGCAGTTTATTTTAAACTTTTCCCTTAAATCTTTAAAATTAAATAATCCTCTCCTACCACCATCACTGCACTAAAGACCCACACATTCAAAAATGTGCCTAAGCGAAATGAACCCCAAGATAAGGAACAAGAGGTTTTTTTTTAATCTTTCTTGCTGTTGTTTTTCATGTACTTACAACATACTATATGAGTTTTTTTGTTTCTTTTGTATGTTCTTCCCCCACAGTATAACCCCTGTTTTTACTGTATTTGAATCTGGTGCCCTGCATGTTGTTTATACATTTTTCTAATTTGGGGAGGGGAAGGGAAATAACAAAATGCTGAAATAAGGATACAGGTTGACCATTGTAACAATGAGATGTACAAGACACTATGTTGAAAATGAACTTTACAACTAACTTCCTGGGAGGGGGAGGGAGGAGTTGAAAAGGTGGGGAGAGAAAGTATGGTTGGGAAAAAACAGAGGAGGAGGTAACGATGATGATAGGGAATGTACTCGTTACCTTACTCATGTCACTGTAACCCCTCTATACAGTATCTTTACAATAAAAAACATACATTAAAAAAGCAAAAATGTGCTTACAGAGCATAAGGAGTATCATTCCTGGTTTTATTAAAGACTCAGCCCCATAGCCTAAAGTCTTTTGGAAGCATGGACTTTTAAAATTCAGCCACATAGAATTTCCAAGCAATATACAATGTACACAGTCCCTGAAATTTGCACGTAGCAGCCTATAGCTCAGAGACTTGAGACTGCAGTAACTTATCCAAGTTCTGGTGTTTCATGAGTCACAGAAGCAGGACTGAAACTTAGATCTCTGAGTTCTTGGGCCAGAGCCTAGATCTGAACCTTGTGATTGTGTCCTCGGAACCTCACAGGTCATTCCAGAGGGTCTGATCTCTAGCCATTCCTTGCCTTTACTAGGTTAAAAAAGGGGGGGGGGGAGGGAGTGAAGCGCTGATAGCTCAAGCCTGTAGTCCTAGCTACTGAAGAGGCTGCTAGATTTGAAAATCATGGTTCAAGATCAGAAAACTTCATGAGACTCTCTAACCAGTGCCAGAAGTGGGGCTGTGGCTCAACTGACAGAGCACCAGCCTTGAACAAAAAAGCCAAGAGAGAGCACAAGGTTCCGAGTTCAAGTCCAAGCATTTAGAACTGGAGGGTTCATTTCCCTTTACCAAATCAGAGAGAATCTTCGTTAATTCGGGCTTAACTTGTAGCATTTTCGGAGCTTTGCTAAGAGGATCCCGTACATCTGAAGCTTGCTTTGCTTTAGGGCTCTGGGTCTTGACATTTTGGACATCCTATTAGCCAAGCATCATGGCAGGTCAATCTTTTCTCATCTCTGCCTGTCCAGCCCCAGGAGGAGAAGCATGATGTTCAGCTGCCATTCTTCTTAGGGTAACATTGCCAACCCCTGACTCTGGATGACAGAGAGAGAGAGAGAAAAAAAAAAAAACATTGTAAACATTCTGGGATTCATTACTCCTGGGAACTAGCTGCACAGCATGCTAATAAAGTATGAGACGTCCTCCTGTTCATCATCTTTATTTCCTCAGAGACGCCCGGGAACAGCCTCCCCACCCCCACCAAGTCGGAGTACATGCGTATCATGCAGCAGCTCAGCAGCCCGAATCGCTCAGTGCAGCTCTGGGAAATAAGTAGAAGGGACATGCAGTACAAAGTGTCTATGTGACCTTCTGTCTCCTGTCACCCGCGGTCACCAGCCAGCTTAGCATCCAAGGCAGGGAGCACAAGGGCCGCCCAACATTCAGCTTGTAATTGTGCTGAAACTAATTTCCTTTCCAGCATCCGAGGCCCCGGCCGCTGGGCCTTCCTGGCAGCGCTGGCTCTTTTGCCAAAGAACGAATGTCAGGGGCTTTCTTGTGCTGGAGACAAATGTGCTGGTTCATTGGGTGGCAGCAGGTGCCAGCGACCCAGACACCGGGTAGGAGTTTCACTTGTGCTGCCCGTTAGCTGTTGATGGTGGACCTGTTGGGACCCTCAGGCACAGTGCCCCCTTTCAGCAACTCTTTCCATTCTTTTGAAAGAAAAGACATGGGAGTTCGCCAAGTACGTTCTTGTGAAACAAAGCAGAAATAAAATAAAAAAGAAGAAGATCCCTTACATCCCTAAGATGGACTTGACACCCCTGCATGAATCACATCTGAATCACATCTCCTGATACCCTGTGCCCCCGAGCTCCATGGCCTTGCTTCGGAGTTCATTTTTCACCCTCCACAGTCCACAGGGCCTTTTTACAGATGTCCTCACTCCTGGAACATCTCTCACCTTTCCACCATCTCCCACTCCCATCATCCAGCTAACTCTACTCAGCCTTCAGGTTTAATTCAAGCTGCCGTCTCTGGACTTCCAAGCTGGGCCAGGCCTGCCTTTGTGGTTGAATCAGGCACCACCTGCTACCCTTACAGTTTTGTACTTCATTGGAGGAACCCTCTTAAACATGTCTTTGCTTTCATGTGACTAATCTCCATGAAGCTAACTCTTGGCACCTTTCTTCCATGGTATCTGCAGCCATGAACCCATGTCACAGCACTTCGGAGACATGGTACAAACTATCATGAGTAGCATTTTTTTTTTTTTTACCAAGGAGAAAATCAAGCTTGAGAGATAGTTAGCCCAAAGTCATGAAGTTAATTAATAGTGAAGCAGAGGCTAAAAGTTAGGCCATGTAGCTTCTAATATACAGTTCCTACTATGCTGGGCATACCAGAGGGCTTGGTTTTAATCATCAATATAGACTACATCATAAGTATTTCCTATTAACCTACGGATACCTTAAAAAAAATCCAGATTCTAATAAATTGAGAATTTTGTGGTACCTCTGAAAAGACTTTGTTTGATGTTGACCTTTTCAAAATCAAAAAAGAACTCCCAGCTCCAGAGAGCTGTTTAGAATCTGTGTGTGGGAATAAGGAAGAGAAGAAAGATGAAGAATGCAAATGGAAGGTTTTTAGCATTTTGGAAAGAGTATATTTGAGCTGACTAAGAGGACAAATTGTTTTAAAAATGTCAAATTAGGCATTTTTAGAAGCATTTATTTACAGACAATCCCGTTATGATAATTACAAATACTTCTTGATTCATCAAAGTAGGCTCCCTAAGGGTTTCTCAGTTCAGATATTTATTAGCCTGCTTCCAATTAGTATTCGGGCTTAAAAGCAAAAAGTTGCATTTCATAAATGCCTTCATAATTGATCTTATGGGCTCCAGCAAGCCCATGTCTCCCAGCTCCTGCTGTACCCTATACAGAACAAGTTCTTTCTTGCCTGTGAACTTTCCTCTGCCAGGAGCATCCATGCCCAATCTTCCCAGGGCCCTGGCCTTCTCTTGTTCCAGAGCCAGTGAGTACTTTTCTAAGAGAACTCCTCTTCCTCATGTCACTTTCCTTGACATTGCTCAGATTACTTTATGGCTTCCACCACTGTTGAGGATTACCAGGGATCCCTAAGAATATTCTTATTTATTGTCACCTCTGTCCTTTAGGCCGGGGCTTCTCAAGAGACAAGACTTGCCTGTTGTTTTTTTTTCCCCCAGTGTCTTGAAAAGTATGTGATATCCAGTAGGAACTTAAATGGGGGTGTTGTTGTTGTTGTTGTTTTAAACAATAATGAATGAAACATGCAAAGTCTAGACTAATCTGACTAGGTTAGGAAAAAACTAAAGAGCTAATCCTGATAAGCCCAGATAAACCTCTTTAGCGAGAGAACTCTCTGTTTCAGAACTAGTATACAGTTTGAACAATTCCAAAGAAAATCAGCTACCAGGTTGACAAAATTCTCGTAATCAGGGAAATAGAGGTTGGTTAAGACCAACTGATGTTTTATGAAATAACCAGCAATAAACTTCGCCTCTCTCTTCTACACACACACACACACACACAATTCTACCATCCCTTGTGAAAGCTTAGGTCTGCTAACACTTGGAGCTAAACCCTTTGCTTGGTGAAATTAATAAAAGCTGGAAGAAGTCAGCGATGATGTTGTTCATATCTTAGCAAAAATTCCAGACTTGATAAACATTAAATCCAGGAAAAGTGAATATAAACAGCGGGCTGTTGTTGACTAATTTATTTAAGAATTTCCATCTGATTTATGCTCAGGGGAGCCCCTTGGAAAGTTCATTATTTGATGATGAACATGTTGGTGCAACCTTGTATTAATGAGGAAAGTTACTGACCCACAAAGATGACTCCCCTTGTTCAAGAAAACCAAGGGAGCCTGGTGAGCCACATGGGAAAGGAGAATTCTGATTCTCTTACTGTCTCTATAAGTCAAAGATAGCTGGACCAGGAAGTGTCTCTGATTCTTAAAATGACACATACACACACGAAGGCTCTCAAGATCGGGAAAACCTTCAAGGGCTGGGAGGATGATCTGAGTGACACCGACAGTGTCACACATGTGGTGAGGACTGTGGAGTTGGCACTCGCTGCCCAGATCCATTCATTATTGCCATGAAGAAATAGGAACCTAAGAGGACCAGATTTGGGGGGGCGGGAATGTCTCATTTTGAAACCTCACATGGGCACTGAAATTGGTATTCAGCTGTGGGATTCATCCCACAGTCTGGCTGCACTAGACACTTGGAAAGAACCAGCTTAGAAAAATGTGGAAAAAGAAAGTCAAGAACCACAGGCAACGCTGCCAGCTGCTCTGGTCTCAACTTCCTGCAACTTCCCCAGCCCTGTCCATAGGTTTCGAAGGGATTTCCACATGATATGAGCACAATAAGCAAACAGCATCTTCCAAAACAACATTCTGAGCTAAGGTGAAAGGCCAACAGTGCCTGCCTGACACTTCCTGTCTGGGTGGAGATGCCCCGCCCATGAGATTCAAGATGGCGCCCCACAGAGGGATGTGGGCTGCACCTGCAGCTCAGAGTCAGGAACCTAAGACACTGTTGTGGGCCTGTCTTCCAGGAATGGAGAAACAGGCAGAAGTTACCATCCCTAGGGAAAGTGTCTTCCAAGTATTTTCTTTCCAAGTGCCATTCCTTCCTAACGTGACTGTCAGGAACTATAATGAATTCTGCTTCAATGGATTGGAAAACAAAGGTAAAAGACAATGTCCGTGTAGGCAGCTAGACAGACAGGAGCAGGAATAGGAAATGTCCCCAGCAACAAATTCCATTCCATTCTCCTTTGCATAGGCAGAATCATTAGCTCCCCCTCCCCAGAAGGCTTACTCCCTAAACGATTAGGACAATGGCCCTGAATTTTCCTTATAGAGCCCATATCAAAGCTAAGCAGGTGCTTTGAGGGCTTAATAACCATTCTTTGGTCTTCCATTGACAGCACTAAACCTGGGTATGCAAAGAGGATCAAGTTGACAGGGTCTGCTCTCACCTTCTCAGAAGCCCAGACATGGGACTTCCCACATCCAGATAGACATGTGGTTGCCTCACCCTGTTAGATAATAAAACTCCAGGCCCTGGCAGCTTTGGAATCACTCACCCTTCACAATGCCCACTTTGGGGCTTAGATGCATACTTACATTTAGCTAATAAATTACTCCTTGCTATCTTCCTGTTCTTTAGGGTTCTTCTTCTGCACGTAGGACAATGTCCTAATCTTAAATTCTGTACCCCCAAAAAACATGCCCTCTATCACTAAGAAACACCCTTCCTGTCACTACTGAAGGGTTAAGGGATATATTCAAGGTCATAAATGCACCCTTTTCGAGATTACTGTGGAAACTAAATAGGAGTCTGTATGTGCTACAGTAATAAGATGTGCATTTTAATTTTAAAGTAATTTGTACAAAGCTATTAACAGCAGCTAATATGTTAATATTATCCTTCCCAGGAGACTCATTCACTCAATAAATATTGATTGAGCATCCACTATTGCACCTAAAATGTAGGTTCTAGAATCTGCATGAATCCATCCAAGGTGGCATCATGACAGACAGATTTTCAAAAGGGCTCCCTCCTCCTACCTCGTGGCTAGACTAACCATGCCCATGCTGCTTGGTTTTGATTTTAAGTTGGAATATACATTCCAGAAGGAAGTGCTCAGTTGGAAGAGAACTGTCCTGAAAGGGTCCTCCATTCGTTACAAGACTCGGCTGAGGCTCTCTGCCAACTCACTATCTGCTTCTTAAGTGGATGGTAAATCTGCAGGCCTCTTGTTCTATTCACCTTAGCTATCCCTGCCTGCCTGCTTCAAGGCCTCCTTCCCTGCCTCCTCTTACATCTCTCATTCTTATTCATGGGCTCCAGAGCCAAGAACGTGCTAAGTCACCTTGACTTGATTAAAAGTGTCAAGTTCCTGGACAGTCCCTAGACGAACCTGTTCTCCTTGCTTTTTTCCTGAGAGAACTCTTCTCCTAGGATGGGCTTTTTCACTGGCAGCTTGAAAGAACTAGTGATGTGGCAGTATGGTAGGGCCTATGGGAAGTCATTGGACACTTGTCAGTAAGGAAAGACTTCTTAGGGAGTGAAGACAGGCTCTGTTTCTCCATTACTGAACCAGAAGGACTGGCAGCAATGTTCCTTACAGTCCTCATACTGCTGTTCAAACGATCTCAGACACAGACAGACTGAAGGCTTTACTACAAGCAAGATGGACATCTTATCTCTCCAGAAGTCACCCCCTTCTCTAAAGCCAGAAATCTTCTCATATTATCATCATCTAGAAACAGAACTCCTGATAAAGTGCAATGTCATTGTAGAACTTGAGCTCTGACTATCCTTAGCTTGGGAAGAGAATGCTCCTTGAGTTTGTATAAGAAAACTTTCACCACGCTGGGAAGCTGGCGGCTGCCAAGGGACGGAGATGAATCTGTAAGATTCATGTTCTATAATTACCCATACAAATAATTGTGTGTATGGATAGATAGATGTATGTACGTGTCTATGAATATCCATGTATGTCTTTTTAGATCTAGCTTCTACATATGAGTGAAAATGTATATTTTGTGTTTTGAGTTTGGCTTGTCTCACTCAGTGTGAGGGCCTTCAGTTTCATCCACTTTCCTGCAAATGACATGAGTTCACTTTTCTTTATGATGGTTTTATATATATTATATCTTCTTTATCCAATCATCTGTTTGGGGCTGATTCCACCTTTTGACTGTTGTGAACATGGTTATGCAGGTATCTTTGTGATATGTTGATTTACCCTCTCCTCCAAACATATAGCCTTTTTTATTATTATTATTATTATTATTATTATTGTGAAAATACCATATAAAGGGGTTACAATTACATGGGCAAGATAATGAGTACATTTCTTATCAAGCATTGTTGCCTCCTCCTTTCTTTCCCCTTCCCATTCCTTCCCATCTCCCATCCACCCCCACCCCCCTGGCCAATGTTGTAAAGTTTGTTTTTCGACATAACAACTTGTACATCTCATTGTTGCAATGGGTCCACCTGTATCCCTATAGACATATATTCTATAGTGGCATGGTGTACTCATAAAGCAGGTCTTTAGACTTTTGAGGAACCTCAATACTGACTTCTATAGTGGTTGTACTAGTTTACATTCTGAACAATTTGTTGTTTGTTTTCTTGATGGCTTGCCAGTTATGATGCAATCTTAGTGTAGTATTGATCTGAATTTCCTCTGTGTTTGAGGATGTTGAACATTTTTTTCATGTATCTCTTCACCTCTTGCATTTCTTCCTGTGAGAACTGTCCGTTCAGTTCACTTTGTCCATTCATTAATTGGACCCTTCACTCTCTTGCTGTTTGGTTTTTGTTGTTGTTGTTGTTCTTATATATCCTGCACATTACTGATCCTTTCTCTGTTGAATAACTGGTGAAGATTTTCTCCCATTATTACTTTATTTCTTAGCGAGTATATTAAAGTAGCATGATAGTAGGGTAGCCACAAGGCACAACAAGACTGTAACACATAGCTCAGCACTGTCACTGAGCAGAGCTCTATACATACACCCATGATCTAAGGAACTGGGCGGGGGGGGGGTGGTAATCTGTCAGTGTCACTTGGTGTGTGGGCAAGGGAACAAATCACACCACAAGATCTCATATGAAGTGCCAAGTTCTCTGGGAACCCTTTTTTGTGTCTCATTTTTCTCTCCCACAAAGTGAATGTAATAATTATACATGGAACAGGATGCATTTGTTCATCGTTTAGTAATTATATTGCCTCAAGAACTGCCCTGTGCACTTGGGATAGATTGGTGAGCACATACACAGATAAATACCCTCAAGGCCAACGTGTAAACTTTCTGGAGTAGGGCTTGGTATGCAGTAAAACTAAGAGGGTATAAGAGACTGAAAAATAGCATCGACAGCCTAATGCAGGTACACAGACTCAGAGCTCAGCATCTCCATGCACCTTTGTGACTTTGAGTAAGTTCTTTATCTCGTTCGTTCTCAGTAGTAACTTGTTTCTTGAGAGTTATGTAGTAGCAGAAGCAAAGCACCTGTTGTGTATTGGGACATCCGTGGTTGCTGGTTCCTATTTTAGTTTCCTAAGCTGCCATAGCAGACGGGGTGGGTTAAATATAGCAGAAATGTATTCTCTCAGATTTGGAGGGAGAAGGCTGATATCAAGGTATCACCAGGATTGGTTCCTTCTGGAAGTTCCGAGGGAGGAAAAAAATCTCTTCTGTTCCTCTCTCCTCACTTCTGGTGTTTGTGGAAAATGCTTGGCATTTCTTGACTTTGCATCTACCCCCTTTATCTCTGCCTGTGTCTTGACGTGGTGGTCTGCTCGGTGTGCTCTTGCTTCTGTCTTTTAAGGAAAGAGCACTGGTGTGTCTGGCAGCCTGGCACTTTCCAAGCTCCATTCTCCTAATCTACAAAACACAGATGCTGATAGTTATATTTTTCAGCCTTCTCATTTGGATACAATAAAGCAACAAACCCAACTGTTGATATGATACCAAATACACACTAAATGTATCATTTTTTTGAAAGTTCATTATTGCTGGGCACTGGTGGCTCACACCTGTAACCCTAGCTACTCAGGAGACTGTTGAGGATCACAGTTCGAAGCCAGGCAGGCCAGCAAAATCCATGAGACTCTTAACTCCAATGAACCACCAGAAAACTGGAAGTGGCACTGTGGCTCAAGTGGTAGAGCTAAAGAGCTCAGGGACAGTGCCCAGGCCCAGAGTTCAAGCCCCATGGCCAATAAATAAATAAATAAATAACTCCATTATTAACCTTAAAGGTTTCGATGAGGGCAGTGGTTCAATTTGAGTATCTCCCGTAGGAGGCCAGCTGTGTGGTTACCCAGGCAAGCTAGCTGGCTACGTGAAGAAACTGAAAGAGGACATAGGATGGCTATAAGATAGACTGGTCTAGAGCTTGAGGTCAGTAGAAGGACTATATCTGAAGAAAGGCTCAGGCGGGCCCTGCAGTGGAAAGTTCTGGAGCTGGCAGCCAATGGAAGAATAAAATGCTATGTGTGACTTAGAAAAGCACCTTCCTTTCTCCAGAGAAGAGAGAAGAGACCTCTAGAGTCTACAGAGAATCTCTTGGGAACTACTTTCCCAAAAGAGACCAGCAGCAGCATGGGCAAAGGCCAGGAGGCAGGCAGAGAATATAGGATACCAGCTGGATGGTCAGCTCCTACAGATGTCTTAGAATGTGCCGGTACCAGACCAAAGATGCTGTAGGGTGAGAGGGACAGTGCTTATTTTTCCCCGCTAGAAGCTTCAATGCCCTCCCCTATCTGCTCCACTTGTGCAGGTTTGACTTGCCTTTCCTGGCCCTGCCTCAGTCCCCTTCTCTCTTTGTGACCTTTTCCTGCAACTCAGTTTGCACTGGTCTCTTGCTGTTCTAAGCTTCAGAAATCCTTGAGATAGCCTCACTCTGCTTAGTAGCTAGTCATCTTTCAATCTTCAAAGCAGGAAAACAGCTACACAGAGGTGTCCCGTGTGCAATGAATGAAGTAATCCTTGTAATGTATTTAGCCAGGTTCCCAGAGCTGCAGGCATGCACAATATCCTCTACAGCTCTCTCCTGCTGTTTCTCCTCCTGCTTCACACGGATATTATAATCATCACCTGCGCCCATATGGTGGATGAGGTCCATGGGAACATCACATTCCTTGAAATAGGGTTGTGTGGGTATAGCTGTTATGCCAACTCTTTCTCTCCCACTCAGAAAAACATCCTGGAAAATTAACTGAATGAAAATGACATTGGTATCAAGATAACCTTGAATCTACTCTTACTTGTGTTGTTATGGGTTGTTTTGTTTTGTTTTTTACTCATCCACCAGGATTGGTACTTTAGTTTCATGAGTCACAAATTCTTTGTGACATACCCCAGAATGTGCTGTGATGCAAAAATGTGCTGTGGCTCTGAATGGACAAATTTCTGCTGGAAGTATTAGCCTAGCTAGACTGTAGACTTGGTGAGGGCGTAGACCCTGTCGGACCCTGCTGATTGTTCCCTCACTCTACCACCACCACTACCACCACCACCACCACCACCACCACCACCACCACCGCCACCGCCGCCGCCACCACCACCGCCACCGCCGCCGCCATCACCACCACCACCACCGCCACCATGAGTGCCCAGCACAGGCCCAGCAGGCTCAGTACCTGGCCATACTGATAGAAAAGATATCATTCAAACTTTCTTCACAATTCCTATGGAAATCTCTGTGAAGGGAGAAAATTTCATCAAGGCTTTTTAATATTTATCAGGACTTTGGGTGGTTACCAGTAACAGAAACCTGACTCCAACTCCCTTGTTATTTTTTTAAGGCAAAAATTATTTCACATCGCAGAAAAAAAAAACCTGAAGATATAGTTAAATTCAGCTAAGGCTAGCTCCGAATGCTCAAATTGTATCCACACAAACATGTCTTTCACAGACCCTCATCTCTGATTTTCCTCATACTTGCGGCAAAGAAGCCACCAGAAGCTTCTGGCTCATATTTCATCAGTTTGACAGTGGTCAGGAAAGTCTGGTCACTTCCCAGTTATTTAGGCAGAATCACAGACCTGACACATGTGCAGGATGAGTCACAAAGCTAACCCTGAAGAAGTTCATGTGACTTGGTTTGACCAGATGTGTACCACTTTCTCAGTTTGGAGGTGGAGTGAGACAGATACGATTAAAAAAAAAAAGAATAACCCATTTTGGAGTTCAGAAAGACTATATCACAAAAGATCATGGTGCAGTTCCTCAAGATAAAGGAAGTGGATATTGAGTAGGTGAATATTTTTGACATTTCGTCAGCCTGAGTGAGGCACCGTGGTTTTTGTATAGAAGCAGGGACAGCGGTTTCCATGTCAACTGCTGTCACCATGGTGAGGAAGACACTGATCCATTGCATCATCTTTGGATATAGGAGCCCTTTTGCAGAGAGCTGTGGACCCTGACGTTGCCACCAGCAAAATTCCGGCTATATGGACCTGACGAGCAGAGCCTGTCCCTAACAGAATGAAGAAATATTAAGGCTGACCTACATGCAAAAGGACTCTACCCTTGAGTAGGCATAGTGTGCATAAGCATTGAAGGGGCATCTGGAAACAGCTGCTAGCCAATTAGCAAGAGTAAGAATATCTTTGGTCCTGGTGTGATTTTTCTGTCTTCTCATCAAAAGGAATCACCTTCTTGTGTAGCCCAAGAAACCGTAGTAATCCCACCAACACCCCAATCTATCTCAGCTTTCTCTTATCTATTACTTCCCATTCCCTATAAATAAAAGTTCACTCTGACCATGATTGCTGCTGCCTATGGCCAGAGAGAAATGTGCTAGGTTGGCAGAGCCCCTTTTATCAAAATGATGTTTTTCTTGGCCAGTGTGCTCTTGAAGAAAAACACACGCATGCACGTACACACGCACGCACCCACACTTGAAAGACAAGTTTTACTTAGTTTGTAGATGTCATTCCTTAAGTGATCATATTTGACATTGTGGCTTATCTCAGTTTGTTTTCTGTTGCTGTAACTGAATCTCCGAGAATGGGTGATGTTAAATTACAGAACTGTATTTAGATCACAGTCCTGGAGGCTGAGAAGTCCAGAACATGGTGCCAGCATCCCCTCAGCTTCCAGTGGAGACTTCTTGTTACATCAACACAGGGTGAGACTGAGTGAGCATGCAAGAGAGGTTGACTTTTATAACACAGCTACCAAGGAGGGCAGAGCTCTAGTGACCAAATCACCTCCTAAAGATTCTACCTCTCAAACCTGCTCCATTGCGGGGACCAAGTTTCCAACACATGAAATTTGAGAGACAGTCAAGCCATAACACAGGTGTTTCCCAATAATCCAAAATGGAAAGAGTACCTTTAGAGGCAAGAGTAAGGGTGGTGAGCAGTATAAAATTTTAGGACAATAGAACCAAGAGATGACCTCAGGAATCATGCTCTCTCTGTAAGAATTATGCGTTCTTCCATTGAATCTGTGTTCCCAGATATCTTCCCAGCACCCAGCATGCTGTCTTAACATCCCATATGTGCATGTCCCTCCTGACGGTACTCTTAGTAGGTGTCAGTGACCCTTCCATGGCTCCTTTCCACCGACTGACAAGCGAGGCCCCCTGATTCACTCATGACAGCCATTAGGTTTTCACATATAAATCAAAAGCAGCCTGTCGTTCCTGGCTAGTGGGTTGTCAAAAGGTTGTAGGGATTTAAGGAAAGACTGTCTTCCTTTCAACCATGTCATTTCCATTTAGGAGAAACAAGAGACTGCCGCAGTGTTCTCTTAGGGTGAACGGCAGCTTCTTTGATCTTTGATATTGACAGGCAACAACTCCCATTTTACAACCTACACGTCACTTCTCCTGGAAAAAAAATAGTACTTTAGGTGATGAACGTATACAATCCTGGGACTTCCTTTTTTCACCCTTGGTGCTGGCCACTTAGATTTCAAGTGGTAGAGAAATGACACGGCTCAGCCAGGCAGCACAACCCCTCTGCTTTCAGATTTTAGCCTAAGTGGCATTAGGAAGTAGTCAATCATGGACAATTTGGACTCCTAGGAATAACTGTAAAAGTTAAATCGACTTTGTGCATTAAAGGAACACGCCCTGGCAAACCTCCATCCGAGGGAACCATTGTGTTGGACCATAGATGCAGCAGCAAGATCATTAATGGCCCAGTTGAATTGCTGTGGTAATAGGAGTAAAAAGAGGCCTGCATCCCTTGGATAATTGGAGCTGCAGATGATCAAAAACTCTTTTGTTGAATTGGAATAAATAGGCTCTTGGGTTGGCATCAGTCCCCATAAACAAGGACTGCAGAAACGTTTATTAGCAATAAGACCCTGCCATTGATACCTTATAGTTACATGTAAGAAAGGAGACAAGAAAGAGCCATGGCAAACCAGGTTGACTTGAAAGCTGTTATGCAAAATCAGTGAACAACTGTAAGTAGAGATTACTAATCTAGAGGCTCCCTTCGCATAATTGGGCTCTGAGGGGGGCCTTCTGCCATTAGCTGCTACCTGCTGGGAAGAAGCAGGAGCACCTGATGCCTGTCTTTGTTCTTGGGGTGTTCTTAGAATGATTTGGTAATGAGAATCAGTTAGAAGCTGGATTCGGCAGCAGGCTTCTGATTCAGATAAGCAACTGGGGGTTTATACATCTCTAACCAGCAGTCAGAATTCACCAGCAGAAGCAACTGGGTTTTCACTAGGAAGCAGAAATTTAGGAGACAGAACCTCGGACTTGGAGAATTTGCCTCTGAAACCATCCTCTTCAGCAGGAGTTTTTCTGCCTTGTATAAAAAGGATGGATGCGATGGAATCATGGAGAATGCTAATGGCTCAGATTTGATGCGAGACTTGCGAGTGTGTTTAAGTTCTGGTCTTTAATAGCTCTCTGGCACTGAAAGGGTTATGTAAATTGGTCGACCCGGTCATTTCTCTTTAAAATGGTGGAGGGAAACATTTTCTGTATTGTCATGAGAATGATAGTAACATCTTATGCAGATTAAATGTTTAAAAGGTCCTTAAAATGCTTAGCACTACATGGAACATTTACCAAGACATACCATGTTCTGTAGTATAAAAGATTTCTTAATAATACATTTAAAAGGGTTCTAGTTACAAAAATGTTTCTTGATCAAGGTGGAATTAGAGATTGATAACACCAAAATATCCATGAGATCTAAAAATACTGTAAAACTAGATACGACACTGGTTAACAAACTAAAGAAGAAGTTTTTAAAAATAAAAATTAAGAAATCAAATATGAGTGGCTCACACCTTTAATCCTAGCTACTCTAGAGGCTGATATTTAGAGGATTGAAGTTTGAGGTTGGCCCACATAGAAAAGTCCATGAGACTCCATCTCCAAAAAAGCCAACCTAGAGGCATAGCTTAAGTGTTAGAGTGCCAACTGAGCAAGTGCAAGTCCCCCAGTTCAAACCTGACTACTACCAAAAAAATAAAAAATAAAGGATAAGAAAATTATCCTTTTTGCCCTAAAAATTATATTGGGAAGAAAAAGAAAATGAGAGAAAATATGTGCAAGTTACCTATCAAAGCAATTATATGGAGTATACAAAGAACTCTGAAACTTAGTTTAAAAGAAAACAAACAACCTTCGGGGGAAAAAAAAAATCCTTGTTCCTTGAGAGGCCGAGATCAAGAGGATCACAATCGAAGGCCAACCCCAAGTAGAAAAAAATCCACCAGACTCCATCTTGGCTGTCACGTTAAAAGTTGTGTGAGCAATGGTAGCAAGGGATGACCTTCATTTATAGTGTCAACTGTGTGCCAGTCCATGTGAGGCTCTGCAGTCATCTTCATACCTGTCCTTTGTCGAGGTAAATGTCACAGAGAGAGACAAAGACAGAGACAGTGACGGGTATCCAGAGGTATGGATCAAACTCCATATGTCGGACTTCTTATTGCTTACAAACACTCATGAAACCTAGAAACCTAGGCAAACTGGGTCCTCAAGTGTTGATGAAAAACCAGAACAAACACAGATGAAGAGCCTTTGTTTGGGAACAATACTTCCGGCCTTGAAGTGTACAGTAGAGTTATTAGCACAGCTGGGGACCCTACAAGTGTCTTGGGAGTGGAGAAGGAACAATACATTTCTAACATTTGGTAATTATGAAAACAAGTCGCTTCTTGTTTATACTTAAACTCCAGCACAGAGGAACGCCTCTTGTCTTCTCTCTCAGTAGGACGTGGGTGACTTTCCAGCCAGCTGCTGGAGAGGCTCCCTAGGCTCCGGGCACCCTCTGGGAGTCGGGGCTTGTTTATGCCTCTGCCCGAAGAGTCTGCACGCTGCATGTGCCCGTCCTTCCTGCCCCTGCTTCCTCTATCCAAGAAGGCTTCAGGGGTTGGGCAGTGCTGTTGGATCCCCATTCTTGTGATATAAAGCCACATCACATACTGGGACAAGAGAGGAAGGCCAGCCCCACATAGCCTCCACATAGTGCTGTGGATGTGGCCAAGGGTCCGCTCCTTGCATTTTAGAAGAAAGTCAATGAGTTGGAATGCAGAAGAAAGCCTGGACTTAACAGTGAGTCTCGACGTGGCTGAGACTTCACTTTAAAAAAACAACAACATCCATACTATGAGAAATAACCGCGCCTCCCAGGGATGTAGCAGTGGCTACTGTTTACTAAGCACAGAGCTCTGCTAAGGGTTTTTCATGCAGGCCCCCTTCCAGAAGCCTCATTTGAGACATACTGTTGCTCTCTTGTACAGACAGGAGTCAGAGGCTCCATGAGATGCCACCCCACTAACGCGAAACACTTGCATCTAGTCTTAGACCTCACAGCATCTGATTACTCTAATGATCTTAGTGCAGAACTTGAATATGGTACGTAGTCAATAGAGACTAGCAAGAATTACATTGACTTTAGTATTAGTTTTCATATTTAGAATCAGTTGAGTATTTGTATTTTAGTGTTAGTTGAGACCCAAAATAATCTCCTTCCTTCCTTCCTTCCTTCCTTCCTTCCTTCCTTCCTTCCTTCCTTCCCTTTCCTTTCCTTTCCTTTCTTCTCTTTCTCTTCCTCCTCCTTCCTTCCTTTTTCTTTTCTTCGTCTTCTCTTCTTCCTTCCTTCCTTTCTTCCTCCTCCTCCTCCTTCTTCTTTTTTACTGGTTTGAACTCAGCTCTTGAGTGCTGTCCCAGAGCTTTCTTGCTCAAGACTAGCACTCTACCACTTGAGCCACAGCTCCACTTCTGGCTTTTTTGATGGTTAATTGGAGATAAGAGTCTCACAGACTTTCCTACCTGGCCTGACCTTGAAACACGATCCTCAGATCTCAGCCTCCTGAGTAGCTAAAATTATAGGTGTGAGCTACTGGTGCCTGACTTCCATTTTATTTTTTATTTATATAAAACAATTACAAAATAATATCATTTATATTAAATATTATTAAGTAATAAATTATAATAATACAATAAAAACATCCATAGAAAACTTTCCCAAACAGCTGGGAGGCACCATAAGACATGCACTGAGGTTGTAATTACCAGGGCAAGGAATTAGAATTTTCGAAGCCATCCCAAATCCACAGTGGCTCTATCAAATCGTAGCTCCCCCTACAGGAGACCAAGGATCTTGACTGGTGTGAAGATCCTTGGATTTCCTTTTCATCCCTAAGCACTCTCGCCTACTCCTTGGGTATCCATTATAATCTGCAGGATTCCATGCCCACCTTACCCACACCCCAGCTTTTCATCGTACAGATTATTTTTCTTACAGACTGTGACTTGCCTAGCCCCCCAACTTCCACCGGCACTTCTTCATCTCTATTATCTACGGCCTGCTTCATTTTTATTTTCCACCCAGTAGTTTCTACCTCACACAAGCTGTGGTCCTGGAAAGGAAGCTGAGATGACCCCATTGGGGGTTCAGAGGAGCCAGACTGCTGCAGCCCCTCCACCCTCACCCCAGATCCTGCGTTCCCAACTGCCGACTTGGGCGCAGCATCTCCAAGTGTCAGCCTTCCCTTGTGTGTTTTCACCTATTTGAGTTGTCGTCCCTTCATCTTCACGCACCACCCCCCCCAGGCTGCCCACCTGCCGAGGAATAGCTGCCTGTGAAAATAAATGTCTGACTTCTACAAACCACTCTGGTCTGCTCCCTCTACCTTGCAGCCATTCACAACCCTAATTAGAATAACCGGCCACTAGAACATTGTTTAGACATGCCCCTGCCTTCTCCCACTCTGTGAAACAGGCAGTGACAGATGGTGTGCAGCTTCAGGGGCTCTGCCAGACACCACTGCAAGGCTTTCACACATTTACGAGTCACCAGGTGACACTTGGAAGACTCGGGGCATTTTCCAACCCCTCCCTCCTCAAATGTTCCCTCAGATCCCGTCGCCCCAGTGGAGCTTGCTGTTCAGGGTGACTCAGGTCCCCCAGGTGAAATGAGAAGATGACAACTCCCCTCTGAGGTGTTGCCCCTTCCGTGAGCTTAAATACCATGGTCAGCAGTGGAGGTGATCCACAGTGCACGTGGGTTCCTAGAGGCTGCTTGGGTGTGTGTGTCTGTGCTGTGCAGTTGGCTGGGGGAAGGAAATGCCCAGTGAAACAGCTGGTGATCTTGTGCGCCCTTCTGGAGCTTGCGGGTCTTTGGGGGGTAAGGCACTGTTCTGAAGTACTAAGGCCCTCTACCGCCTGAACCACACCCTCAGCCCTTTTCCTTTTAGTTTTTCAGGTAGGGTCTGCCATTATCTTAGCTTTGACCGACTGCGATTCTCCTACCTCTGCCTCCTGAGGAGCTGGGATCACAGGTGTGAGCTTCTTAGGAAGCAACTATTTGATTCTTTACTAATATGATTTTTGTAAACAGGATTTCAAGGAGCCAAAACAACCCTACAGGTCATTCATCATTTGGCAGAAGGAAAATAAGGAGCAAATCATTTTATTTAATTACCCATGATAATGGGGCCATAGGTTTTCAGCACCAAGACAAAGAAATCTTATACAGCAGCCTCCTTTTATTGCTGGCACCAAGTTCTAGTACCTTCCTCTCCCCCCCCCCACATACAGTAGAGTAGACACATGTAAACCTACAGCTAGCATCAATCTACATGCTATCTTTTTCCTATCCATGTATATCTATGATCAAGTTTAATTTATGTTAAGGCCTAGTAAGAGATTAATAACAACAACTAATAATGGAAGTTACATTAATATACTCTGATAAATGTTGTATGATGGTGGTCTTTCTCAAAACGTTTTACCATATTATACTCACCCATTTTCTTCTTGTGGTACTGTGAGATGCTTCTAGAAAGAACTTTATGGCTTCCCTGGGCAGTCTTCATTGCCAGCAACAGTACTCTTACAACTTGGGGGTTATTAGTAAGGAGACCAGGGTAACTTGAATGCAAGCTCTGTGTTGTCAGCACAGCGACCTGAGAGCCGACGACATGCAGGGACGAACAGGAGGGTAATATACATAGGATGGAAACTGGAGAAGGGAGTGGTTCATATCTCAGGCAGTTTCATCATGTGACTCAGAATGACATGCAGTTTGAAACGTATGAATTATTTATTTCTGGGACATTTTGGACTGCAGTTGATCCTTGGAAACTAAAATTTTGGAAAGTGAAGCTAGGTGAGGGGGCTGCCTTTTTCCCGATTTTATTTGTTCCTTCCAACAACTTCAGGGAAGATGGTCGATGCCACCATATTTCACGGGAGAAAACTAAAGTCTGGGAAGCTGGAGTAACTTTGCAAGAGTTTCAAAATCGTTAGCGAAGACTAGACTCACCGTAGATTGTACTATTTCTTATACATACTGTGGTGGCCTCTGTCTTCCTAGCCATGTGTTACACTTGGCCATTTGATTTGCTGTGCCCAATAGGCCATGAGTGAACACAGCACAGACTGTAACCCAACAAAGGCTGAACTATGAGAGTACGATGCTGCTTGTTTTCTTACTCCAAACTGCTGTCCGTCACCTGTGTTCTGCAATAAGCAAGGTGCCAAACCCTCCAACTACAAGGAGAAAGTGCCACAACTACCTGCAGCCAGTATGATGAAAAATGAGATAGCATTTAAACTACTGCCAGATTGGGGGGGGGCGCTGTTTGTTACATAGCATGCTAGTGAAAAGTGATGAACACAGGATCCAAACTCAGGCTGACCCGCCTCCTAATTGGGTATCCCTTCTCCTCCACACATTTCTGTCTGTCCTCACAGTCTGTTTTAACCTCTGTTTGTGCTTTTCAGACTCAAGCATTTAAACTGGTTCCTCTTCCACACCAGAGATATTTTTTGAGCTATTATCCAGCTCCTGCAGATGGCTAAACTGCATCCAATGATAGAGCTGCCTAACTCTTCAAGGAAGAGGGGCCTTCATGACTCACTCCTCCAGCTTTTCTCCCACATCTCTAGATTTATTTGTTCCACCACCGATTCATTCTTCCTCCCTGCTTTCAGCCCCTTGTCATACACTGGCCTCTCAGCTCTTAATCTCGCCTAAGAACCCCACACCGACAAGTATTTTGTTTTCTTTACTCGTCCACCTATTGTTTCCTGTCAACCTACAAACATAAAAGTGTCCCTCTTTTTCTAAGATCAAGCAAGATACATCTTCCCTGCACTTCTTTTCTTCTCCAGCTGCTTTTTAATTTCACCCTCCTCTGTTATTGAATCTTCCACCAAATCAACCTTGCCTCCTCGAGATCCCCATTCATCGGCCAATTTCCAGATCCTCCTCACACTGCTAGGGCAATACTACCCTGATGTAGAACATCCAAGACTCACTCATTTTAAAGCCAGTCGTTTCTTTCTTAGAAATGTTTTTTGTTGTTATTACTAAGGTGACATACAGAGGGGTTACCATTCCGTGAGTCAGGTAATGAATGAGTACATTTCTTTTTGGGCAATATCACCCCTTCCTTTGCTCTCTCCAACTTTCTCCCACCAGTGATTTCTAATAAAAATAAATAAATAAACAAATAAAATACAGGATTTATATTACATGCAGTATTTGGGCAGATGTATAGAAAGCAATAGTTTGATTTTTTTTTGTCTGCAGTTCAAATTTAACTGGCTGTCTTGTTGTTTTGCTTATTAAAGTCTAACAAATCTCCTAACCTGCCCTTTATCCATTTTGATATGGGCAGTAATTCCTTCATTTGGGAGACCTATGGTCTCAGAACACAGTTGCATGTTTTTTCTTCTGTGACAGTTCTTCTTTGTCTATGAAACATCTTCAATTGCTGTCCACAAGGTAACTTTTTTTACAATCTTCTCATTTGATGAGAACCAATCCCTCTCCCATGGTTTGATCTCATTTATTCCAGTTCCCAAATATCTGCTGTCAATTTGTCATATACCTATTGTCAAGTATCTACTAGCATTGTTGTCAAATATCTGCTGTCAGAATTGTCTTTCCTTTGGAGCATTAAATGGACTTGTCCCATAGCAATCTGAACCTCCACATGCCTCAAGCCACACTGTTTCCATCTGGAAACAGATTCCTCCTCATCTTCTCAATTAAGAGTAGGACCTGGAGATGTCAGATTGGTCAGCTAGCACTTTCCTCTACCTCCGTGTACCTGAAACAAGAGTATCATGCTTCAGGGACAGGGTGATCACCAGGAAGCAAGGAAAGGCAACAGTAAATAGTAGACAGAATCCAGATGAAATCCAGGCATATTGAACTTGGAACACTGGGCTAAAGCCAGCCAGGGCTTAAGATGGTACTGTAGGATAACAAGTGGGCTTCCTTCTTGTGGGAATGTCTTGGTTGATTAACAATGCTTTCCTAAGATGTCATGTGGAGACCAAGTCCAAAGCCACACCTAGATGTATGGAAGAGAGTGATGAATCCGATTACTTGGGCCTGCTCTGGAATAGGAAAATGACCATAACTTTATCATCATCCTGCTACCTTGTCAGAGGCTACAATCCTATCCCATGAAATAAGCTTCACAGCTACAGTTTCAATGCGGAACTCCGTGTCCTCGTCTGAGGTCCTAGTAGTATTTATGTTTGCTTTAAATGTTATTTTCAAAATTAGGGTGTGTAGCTCTCATGAAGAATGTTTAATTAGAATATTTAAAGAAAAAAACAATATTTTTGAGCATATAATATTAGGCAAAGAGTCCTAAAATATAGTCACTGTCTTTAAGGAAATTTGTATCTGGGTGGAAGACAAGCCATAAACTCATCTAAAAGTTTTTTTTAAAAAAAATTATGAGTTAAAACAACAATACAAATAAAAATGCAAATGATATCACCATCGCTGTGTGGTTAATTACCAAGTGAGCACTTTAAATTAGAGAAGTGGAGAGAGAGTGAAGAGATTTGTCACAGCTTTGATCATTCCTGTCAGTAGCAGAAAATGATTGTGAGCTTGGCTGGAAAATGTACGCTGTGAAATGCACAAGATGTGAGCACATTGTCTCTGAGGAACAGTAAGACAATGCGGAGATTTGATTTAAACAGAGTACTGGGCTCTGGTAGGCATTGTTTTTCTGAGGAGTTGTCTGTCTCCCTGGTAGAAGCCTGAGGTCCACATCCCTGCATTTTCATGTGGTGACCCATTCCAGTTGTGTTCTGACGCCCAGCCATAAGCCAGCTCTTCTTCCTCGGCCACCATGCTTGGTTCGGAATAAACATGTGACTCACATCCAACTACTCAGGCACAAATCATGTCAGTTCACTTGCAAGACCAGGAAAGAAAAAGCACTCAGACATTCTTCCTTCCTGGGCTTGAGCTTGGGAGTCTGAAGCTAGCCGCTCAGGCCAGCTCAGCCTGAGAATGCAGGTACCACACAGAGGTGAGGGTTGCTGAGTTCCATGACAGGGTCCTTGTAGCATCTTCCGCCAAATCCATCCATCACAGAAGCAAAACTCAACTTTGTACTGTGAAGCCATAAAATGCATACATATATTTTACATCGGAAGCTTACATACCCCCCAAAAAAGTCCTTTTCTTGCTTAATCCAGTATGGGTTGAGATCCTGTCATTTACAATAACCAAATTAATTGGGTAATTATGAGTCCTTGTTGAGCCCTCAGCCCCATTTCAATACAGCATCTTGAACGTAACATCTAACAAACTTACAAATAACATCCCACGACACCCTTTCATTAATTTTTACAAAGCTGGCTTATTAATTAATTCACTCAATTCCCATCACATTCTCTGCAGTAGACTAGAGCGTGTGTTATTGGTCCTAGTCGATCGTAGCGCTAATGGAACCGAGAGAAACAGAACTACTTATGGGAGCCCCAAATTTAAACCCAGATCCCTGGACTCAGGCTCAGGCTTTCAGAGGTTCTCTAACTATGTATCATATCTCCTCCCCTCATCTCATTTCTACACCTGCCAGTCACAGCATCGTTCCCAGAATTGTGATGCTTAGTTTGACTTTGATAGAACAAAAATATCTTTGCCACTGGAAAGCCCTGTAGAGGTTGTTGCAAGACCAAGATCATTTTGTTGATCAGGGTAGGGCTTTTCCACCTAGAAAATTGCTGCTCTTAAGGGATTGCTGTAAACCTATCTAAAGGGGTTCAATCTGTGCTGGTGATATTGTTGAAGATGATGCTGTTGGCGCTGGTAACAACCGTGGTCGTGGTGAGGATGGTAGTGATGGTGATGACATTAGAGATGATGGTGGTAGTGGTGATGAAGGTTACTTCATGTCAGTGTGAAGAACCTTCTGAATGCATAGCTAGTAGCTCAAGAGGCAAGGCATGGCAGTTGACCACGTTTGCAGCTGGCAGTGACAGCTCCCCCCTCACCCCCAGCAGTCTTGGTCCTTGGCAGCCACATCTTGTGCTAAATCAAGATGTTCCTCGGGCTGAGGGGATGGAGCACATAGCATCTATGGAATCGGACCCCCAGGTGCTGGAAGCCACCGTGGGCCAGCACATGAGCAGAGTTGCTTGGAAGCACAGCATCCCCCTCAGGGAGCTCACTGGAAGTGAGATGAAAGAATCTGACAGTGTGCCTTCGCCAAGCATAAAGGTGTTTCCTCGGAGCAAGCATTTACAAGGCAGTAAGAGAGTATTGTCCTCTAGAGAAGGGGTCCCCCCCTCCAATCCCCTGCTGCCGTGAGGAACAGAACCTCCTGGTTGATCTCAGGATTTCCCCCCGCAGATCTTAGAAGCCAGGATATAGCATGAGCTCATCCTCAGTGCTGACACCAAGAGCCAAGATTCACCTCTGACCCGAAAGTCACCCCTCCTCTACCCTCACCCCTTCCTCCACTCCCAGTAGGTTTCTCCCCTTTATCAGCTTCACTCAGATACAAGTAATATTTTATGAAGCCCATCCCAAATCTTCATAAAGTAGTATTTACTCTTCCAAGAAAGACATATGTCCTGTACCTTACCAAAGCAACCTTGCTAATTTTTTTTTATTATTTTGTTGTTGGTTGTGGGGCCTGAATTCTGGGCCTGGGCGCTGTCCCTCAGCTCTTCAGCTCAAGGCAAGTGCTCTACTACTTGAGCCACAGCTCCACTTCCAGTTTTCTGGTGGTTTATTGAAGGTAAGAGTCTCACAGACTTTTCCTGCCTGGGCTGGCTTTGAACTGCGATCCTCAGATCTCAGCCTCCTGAGTAGCTAAGATGACAGGTGTGAGCCACTGGTGCCTGGCTCAGCCTTACTGATTTTTAAGTCCATTTTCCACAGTCAACTTTAACTTGGCTGCACACCCACCCCCGCCTTTCTTCAGTGCAAACGGATTCATCAGCTATGTCTGCAGAGCGGTGTATCACCCTTGCAGAGTTCAAACTCTGTCAGGCTCACCAAGTCCCAGCACCTAATCCACAAGCTGGCACACAGTTGCATTCAAGTTGATGATTGCTCAGATCTCTTCTACTCCAAAGTTCTCTGACTCCTTGATTCAAAATCTTGGTTCCGTGCAGGCAACACACCAATATTTTTTATTGAACTCCTTGCATATGCCAGCTTCCCGTCTTAGATGCCAGATACACCACAGTGAGCAAAAGAGAGGAACTCGCAGCCTGGTGGAGTCCACATCATAGTAGGAAGCAGACAACACACAAATAAACAAGCAGAATAAGAAGAGTTCTGGACGGTGCTGAGTACTATGGAGGAACACAAAGCAGGGAGCAGAGAAGGATTGTGAAATACATCAGAAGTGGTGATTTTATAGGCTTTGGCCAGAAAGGCCTCACTGAGAACATCATAAGTGAGTGAAAACCTGAAAGCAGGAGAAGCGTGAGACTTGCAGGTGATGAAGAACGACAGCAGAGAAAAGAGCAAAGGCCCTGAGGTGCAGTATGCCTTGTGTGCCTGAGGAGTGACAAAGAGACCAGTTGTCTGGAACTAAGGAAGAACTGGAGAAGCCAGTAAGAGAGCAGGTCAAATAGGTAATCAAGAATAGAAAGGACTCCTTGGCTGTTGCGAACGTTGAGCCACCGTTGACTTGTAGCTACCTGTCTTTGATTGCCTTTTTATACTAGGGCTGAGCTCAGAGAGGTGATATGGCTTTCCCAAGCTTATGCTGCAGATTAACACAGAGTAGAACCAGGATTAGGTTCTACTTCATTTTACAGTCTACTTCATCTGACTCCTAACACTAACTCTAATACACTGAGTGAGCTCTGCCCTGCTCAGGGCCTTCACGTGTTGGCTCCCTTGGGCTGGGGTGCATTCTCCACCCTTGCTCTGATTTTGCATCTGTTGGTCCTTGGTTCAAATAGAATGACCTCAGAGAGAGCTCTTCTGAGCCTCGTGTGTAATCTGACTTAACTCCCTAGATTTTCTCCCTCAGGGCCTGGGATCTATCTCCTACTGTAACTGTAGGTCCCTTGTATGTGAGTTTACCTTCTCCCCCACCTCTACCCCAGAGGCCGCTCCTCTCCCCAGCACCCAGCCCAGTGCCTAGCATGCACAAGGAACCAGTCAACAATCCTGAATGAAGGCAAAGACCAGAAGGGGGAAGAAGTCCATGTAGGACAAACCCAGAGAGGTCCCCAGTCACACCTGCAGGGACAGGGAACCCCAACAGCTACAATGAGAAGGATTTGGGGTGATCTGTTTTCCAGCTTGTGTTTTGGAAGGACACCCAGCCTGCCTCTGGCTGGCCTACTATGGAATATATTCAGCACGTGCCCCTTCCACCCCCCCCCCCAGCGGCCTCTGGAATGAATGTTATCTGGACTAATTGGACAAGCACTCAGAAAATGCTAAGGCTATTTTTAAATATGATTAAGACCTGTCTCTTGCTTTCTGGAAAATCACATGTGTTCCTAGGAGACACAAATATAACCGTGGCATTACTAAAACTAACTTTTAAAAATCTCATCTTCCAAATTCACTGAATCAACCAGGAATCAACCTAACCAATCAATCCCGTTTGGTAACTAGCAAATCTGGGAAAGAAGAGGAAATACACCATCTAGGGCCAGGTAGAGACAGAAGCTACTCTGGAAACGAAATCTAGCATTAACCCAGCCTTCCCTACACCAACTTTTCAGATAACCCGCCCCTAATAATAACAATCAAAATGGGAGTCTTGTCTTCAGAGCTTTATATCACAGCATGACCCATGGTCCTAATTAGGCCAAGGAAGGCAGTTTCTCTTTAAGAACCCATTAGCAAGCTAACAAAAACTCATTCCATTCCCATGTAAATACATACAGATACATTTTTTCCCCCACCTCAGCCTCCCAGGGCTGAACCAAAAGTCTCTCTTTTTGCACATTCTTGATAACCTGCTCATGCCAGAATACCTCACAATTAAAGATAGCATGCTTTGAAAGTCAATAATTTATGATGGAGCGGGGAGGGAGAAGGAGAAGATAATTAACATTCCTGGGCTAGCCTTGGCTGGGAAATAGCTTAGTAAGCACAAGGACATTTTGGGGGCCAGATCCATCGTGAGGCTGGAATAATGAAATGGGTCCTTCATGGACTAGACCTGAGGGTCTGAGGATACTCGCTGGCCAGCCAGTGCTGCCCTGGGGTGGAGGGAGGGACTGTGGCTATGTGGGGGGAGGGAGGAGCCTCAGTACCACTCTGTCTTAAGCTGGTTGGTGTTATTATCAAGGTGGAAAGATTTTAGGGAGTGTCATGGCCTGCTTGGAGAAAGTAGGTCATGGGGGGGGTGCCCTTAGAGGCTGCCTCCTATTATTCCCCCCCTTCCTCTCTTTCCTTCTCTTCTTCTCTCTCTCCCTCCTTCTCCCCCCACCTTCTACCTCTTGTCAGCTTTCTGCCATGACATTCTTCCCAGCAAAGCCCGAGAGCAACAAAGCTCTAAACTAAATGAGCCAAAACAAATCTTTCTTCCTTTAAGTTGGCTTTGCCACCGCAGTGGAAAGCTAACTATTACAAGTCCACAGTTCAAGCTTCAGCTCTTCCATAAACTATTCTCTGACCCCTTGGTGTTTGTTGGTGTTTCATCCCTGATTTCCTTTATCAAGTCATATAACCTCCGTGAGCCTTCTTTAATGTGCCCTTCTATAAAATGGAACGGTAATACAGAGCCAGCACGGCTGCTGAGGGTCGAAATATCATCCGTTTCTTCTTATCACCATCAGCAGCCTCTGTTCACGATGGGCTAGGTTTTCTGATGCGCTGCATTACTTCATTCACATTATTAGGTTTGATACCTCCTGGGATAAATGGCCACTCTTGGGATCTCAAAGGAAGTTAGAAATAGATTTTTCTAAATTTTGGTGCCACTTGATGAGAAGTAAGCTAATGAAACACACAACCCCAGGAGGGATGATGCAGCTAGCTAGAGAGGGTTCCAGTATATTTAGGCCTAACAGAGCCATAAAGTGGGAGCTGAGATGTACGTAACCTTTACCACTGACGTCAAAAGAGAAAGGATTTCTCTGTGTCTGAACCAAGATCTGGGAAGGGCACAGCTTGTCTGTCCCTCTGGGTGCCCATCCCATGAGACCTCCGTTGGCAGCAGGATGTCAGCCTGGGTGGGCCCTGGGTCTGTCCCAGAGTGGCACTTCCTGCATTCTATGGTGTTATGACTACTCAAGAGAACATTTTTTTTTTCAGCTGTGATTCGGGCCTCTATACTAATCTACTATTATTCGCGTGATTTTGCTTCATCTAAGTTCTATTTTCTCTATCTAACCTAACACGTAAGTAGTGAACATATGCTTACAATTTACTAGACTAAGTTAAAATGTCTGAAGATTCTTCCCAGCCCATGGCAAACTGCCTCTCTCCTCAACCTCATCCCCACTTGCAGGCTTAATCTCTCCTCTTCTTCACCCAGCTTTGCCTCGCTCTCCATTCAGGCAGATGGTAGGATCATTCGCCCTCTAATCTAAGAATAGTCCTCACACGGCTCTTCCTCATGGATCCCCGCCTCTGGGAGCTTACCAGATACCGGATCTTGTCTATAAACTCCCCGTCTGTCCCTCATCTTCAGCCCCGACTCAACTTTCTACCTGGCTTCTTTATAGAAGCCATCAGACTTTAAAAAAAAAAATCTCTCTTACTGTCTCATCTTTAAAATTTACACACACACATACACACACACACACACACACACACACAGTTCTCCTTTGAGCTCTCAACCTTTTCCAGCTACTATCCACAACTACTCTTCCTCTCCCATCAAAGCCAATCATCTAAGTGTACTTTTGTGCCTCTCCTTCTTCAACTCCACTGCCTCCCTGCCGTTCAGCTGGTTCTACTCCTACTCCAAACCAACACACTACCACGTTGTTAGATTTGCTGGTCAAACCAGTAGGCACGTTGAGTCACCTGACAGGATCACTCTGTGGTGGTGGGCAAGTAGGCTTCTATTTTCATATTCTACCCTCACCTCTGCCAAAAGATGTTGGATGTTTGTACACACTAGTACTTCAACTGACCCGCAAGATGCCCGTCACTCTTTCACCTAAGTAACCTGAAGTCATCCTTGAAAACTAGCTCCATGGTCACTTTCTTCCACAAAGCCTTCCCTGATGCTCTGGGTGGCAAACTGCCTTCCTGTGGCTTTCATAGGGTGACTTCACACTCCACTCCTTGGTCCTGAGTCTGAGCTACATGGCTTGCTTTGGCCAAGTGTGTTTTTCATGCTTTCACACAAAGATAGGCTTTTTGGATTTGGGGGATGTATGTGGAGGAGGGTGGCGGGGTGATAGTTGGTAGAATTTCTTTTGCTTTACCATTAGATTTTCCTTTGCTTTACCATTACAGCTATCCCTTTATTCTGTAGCTCCTTTGGTGGCCCAGTTCTTTGCTGTGGTTTACAGAATTCTCTTCCTGAATGTGTGCCCTAGAGATTGTTTATTCAGCTCACTTAATAACTTTATGAGCCATTTAGTTATAATACTCTGACAAAAACAACAAATATAAAATGCTCTTTGGATCTATTATTAATAAGTACATCCTACTCAAACTAACTGGAGTAGATAGTGTTGTCTGCAATTAGGAGCTGTACCTCATGTGGAAGGAGAGGAAAAGAAGAAGGCAGAGAGGGAAAGTAGAAAAATCAGGGAAAAGGAGGAGCAGTAATCGAGGTAGCATGAATTTGTTGTTGTTGTTGTTGTGCTAGTACTGGGGCTTGACCTCAGGTATTAGGCATTGTCCCTTTGCTTTTTTGTTTGAGCCTGGTACTCTACCACTTGAGCAACAGCTTTGTTTCTGGCTTTTTGGTAGTTAATTGGAAATGAATCCCATAGACTTTGTGGTGCCTGGGCTGGCTTTGAACTGTGGTCCTTATATCTCAACCTCCTAACTAGCTAAGAGTATACAGCTGGAGCCACCAGTACCCAGCTTTCATGAGTGTTTTTTGTTGTTGTTTTCTTTTGTTTTTTTGTCGGCCGTGGGGCTTGAACTCTGGGACTGGGCACTGTCCCTCAGCTCTTCAGCTCAAGGCTAGTGCTCTACCACTTGAGCCACAGCACCACTTCCAGTTTTCTGGTGGTTTATTGGAGATAAGAGTCTCATGGACTTTCCTGCCCAGGCTGGCTCTGAATCTCGATCCTCAAGTTTCAGCCTCCTGAGCAGCTAGGATTACAAACATGAGCCACCAGCGCCTGGCTCTCATGAGTGTTTTTTAAAGCATGCTAAATCAATGAAAAGATGTTGTGTCATCTCACATTTTAAAAATACATATGATTTGATGAGATTATATTTTTGGCAAGAAATAAATATGTGCACTGCATTCATATATGTGGATGGTAAGCATACAAATAATGTAAACCCTTGATAGCAGCTGTCACGTCTAGATAATGGAGTTATAGAGATTTTCTTTTTATTATTTTTCAATACTTTATAATGAGCATGGGTAATAATAACAATCATAATAGTAACAAAAACAGGAATGTCTCATTTCTCTTGATGCTCTTACTCCCTGTTGTGGTTGGGAAGTAAGTTGATCAGACATGCAAGTCCTTAAATCTTTCAGCTATTTTCACTATCTCTGAAAGCTTTCCCTATTTTTACAGGGAAGAAACAGACTTGATAGGAAGAAACATACCAGATAGGAACGTGGCTAGAAATACTAGGGTCTCTGGTCTCTGATTCTGTCTGGTCATAATAGTGTGAGTACTGGCAGTTCTGAGGTCTACACCTTTCCAAAATCCAAACCTGTTTGACTAAAGTCTATGCAGATACCTCTAGCTCTGAAAATCTCTGAAATCTAACATAACTTCTGGTCTCAAGCACTTCCGATAAGGGATTCACAACCTGTGCCTGTCTCCCGGCACTGCTGGGATGTTCAATAACATACTGCCTGCAGGGGGAAGAAACAAAAAAAACAAAACTCAGAATCCTGTTCAGCAAACCATGCTCAGTAAGTGTTAGCTACTTCTGCTACTCTTCAATTCCAATTGCTGCCATTATTACCCTACTCTACTAGGATTACTATTATTACTATTATTATCCTGTTTCAATTAATTCTCTAATTGCCATGTTAGCCCACTGTGATTACTTTTATGACTATTAACATGCCAGTGTTGTAGGATTCTATCTATTACATACATTTCTTGAATTCTGACAGGATGGAGCCGAGAAGCAGCCTAATCATCTCTGCATACTCAGCATCCAGCATAGTGGACGTTATTTTAATGAATGAATGAGTAGAAGGATGGATGGATGGATGGACAAAGACACATGCATGGGGAGTGAATCCATGAGCAGGTCATTGTTGGTTGGGCAAAGGGGAAGGGAATCTGAATGACTTAGGATGTCAAGCGCCTGGATATTGGGAAGGCGGAGCTTAGGTGGAGGAGTCGATGGCTAGATAAATAAATGATGGAGCAGACAGATGAGTGAATGGATGGCTGGACCGATGTACAGATAACAGATGGACAGACCCACAGATGGCTTCTTCTTCCTGTCTCCCCCCCCCCTTCACCCCCACAGCCTGCCCTTCCTGTGTGTGCTCAGAGATGGCGAGTTCCTGCAGCTGCGAGGTAGCTAAGTGATCAGCTCAGGCAGTGAGTGACAGGTGCCAGCTTGGGGTCACCTCCTTGTCACCCTGCCAAGCACCCGGTTCCTCTGCATTGACGTCGGCAACAGCCGCGGCCAGGCTCTCAGGAGCCATGGTAAATTAAGATGCACATCCAGCAAGGCTGCTAAAAAAAGGACAGTGACTCACCACCCTCTCCAGCCACGAAAATGTCCAGGAGCACTGCTGGCCGCAGGGGTGGGGGCGCAGGGCCAAGGCTGCAGTGCCCCGGGTGCAGGCAGCCAGGTGTGTCTCGAAAGCAAAAGGGCAAGGACTTTTCGCCTTTAGCCTGGTCAGAACAGAGCCCTGGGATACCGGGACCGCTACTCGGTCACTGGCCTGGGTTCTTTGAACTGCTTGACGCCCTTGTCTGGAGAAAACGCTTGGGTGTGGCAGTGGCAGAGGTGACAGTGGCTCTCCTGTCCATGTGCTGTGTGCTCTGGGTCAGACCTTGCTTAACCCTCCATCAGCCCCTGCCTCTTGGGAATATGCATAGCCCCCACCACTCTATCCTCAGATGGGGATGCCAAAGCCAGGTGTCAGTGGCTCATATCTGTCATCCTAGCCACTGGAGGCTGAGATCTGAGGATCACTGTTCATAGCCAGCCTGGGTAGGAAAGTCTGTGAGACTCTCACCTTCCGTGAACCACCAGAAAAACAGAAGTGGTGCCATGGCTCAAGTGGTAGAGCACTAGCCTTGAGCTGAAGAGCTGAGGGACAGAGCCTAGGCCCAGAGTTCAAGCCCCACGATCCACAAACAACAACAACAACATAGATATCACTCCAATCAAATCTCAGTTGTACTTAGCAGTTCTGCAACAGACATGGTAGACAAGATGCTTGTCTCCCCAGGTCTGTGCTGGTAGTATCAGATAATGCCGGTCTCCACTGTTGTAGCTCATAGACACACTCACAAATATTTACTGGGGGGACTCATTTCCATCCCTCTCTACCCCATGGCTATTTCTGAGCCCTACTACGTATAGCGCACATTGGTAGACGGGACATATAGAAAGTTGTAAAGGTGACCACAGCAATCACTATGTTTTCTCATTCATCTAATCTTTCCTGCATACCTACTATGTGCTGGTGAGCAGGTAACCTAGGTCACCCATCCCTGCCCTCAGGGAACACACATCCTAGCAAGAAAGTCTGGTGAGCAAGGTGTCCCCTCAGGATTCAGTGAGCAAGCACCTCACTCTGGCAATTAAGGTTTTCTAGTAGAAGTAACTCTGAAGCCACAGCCAGAAGCTAATCAGTTGGACAGATGGAAGCTGAGCAGATGGAGAGGAGGTGGGAAGCGAGCTTCCTGACTCCCAAGGAAAGAGCGACGATGGGTGATTTGAAGAACAGAGTCATGCTTGCCACATCCATGTCCAAGAGAGACAGGAGGGAGAGAGGGGAGGACAGGCCAGAGGCAGATGGACTAACAACTCACCAGCTACATTTGCAGGGAGAGGTGGAGGGGAGCACCCTCCATTTCCTAAAGGGCAGAAGAAATGCCACATTGGGTGGGAAAGGGAGACCCAGGAAGGCTTCCTGGTGGTGGTATTTAGGCTGAACCTGAAGGATACATTTTCTATAGGAAGGGAAAGGAGGCAAACCTGGAAAAGGGTTGGGGGGTTGGGGGGGGCAAGAACTCATGCAGGTGTTTTATGGACATTTTTGAAAGGCCAGGAGCCATTCAGAGGGCTAAAGTTAATGCCGTGTCATTCTCCAAGGGGCTGGCATGTGACAGTGGTCCCCAATAAAGCCCCACAGGATGGGAAGACACAGCCCTGATGCGTGGCATCTTCTCCCCATCAGCACTGGAAAACAACTCACTTAATGATACAGCTGTATGTATCGAGTATCTACCACAGACCAACCAAGTGCAGTTAAATTTTAAGGGCATTATGTTAAGTCCTTGTGGACACTACTGAAGTCTTAAGTTTTTTCATCTTCCTATGAGGTCCAACTCGATGCCTGGCATATTAGTAGGTGCTCAATCAAAATTGGCTTAAGAGTAAAGTAGTTGGAAGTAAGTATTAAGTCAGAATGATAGCCGTCCAAATCTGTTGTTGTTGTTTCTGTTTTTAAATAATAAAGTTCAAGTCCATATGTAAAATAATTACAAGGATGTGCCAACACTGCTTTTCTTGTTGTTGTTATCCTGGAGTTTGAACTCAGGACCTCTACCACTTGAATCACGCATCCTGTTCCTGTCACTTTATTTTTTTAGATAGTGTCTTCCTCTTTTGCCCAGACAGCCTATAACTGCAATCCTTCCCATAGCTTGGATGATAGACATATGCCACTGGTTGAGATGAAATCTTGCCAACTTCTTGCCCAGGCTGATCCTCCCGATCTCTTTCTCCCAAGTAGTTGGGATTACAGGTGTGAGCCACCTCACCCATGTAACTGAACTCTTTCAATGTGTGCAGCCCTGTGTGTGAGCCCTATGGGAGAAACAGACACAAGAGAAGGATAAACCAGGGCTCCTTGGCAGAGCAAATAGTTTGATGCCGGGGAGTTTGGCAAGCCTGGAGAACACACACTTGGAGGGCTGCGTCCCCTAACCAAATGGCACAAGACACTATGATGTTAGGGTATTAGGTTCTTAATCATGGAAACCCTGGCACCTGCTGAAGCAGGAGCTCCCTCCCAGATGGCACATCCTACGGTTTGTGGCGTCTGGAACAGTGTGAGGTGTCTTAAATGGCTTTAAGCTTCCCCAGTCATTGCTCATCCAGTGGCAGCCTGTTAATTAAGTGGTCCCTTTGTGGCTGTGTTTGATAACTATGAGATGAGAAGGGCTTATTGAAAAGCGAAGAAAAGCAACGGGGAGGGAAGAGCTCTTCCGAGCAGAAAGGCCTGTGGGTGGATGTCATCTGTGGGTTCCCAGAGGGTCAGAGACAGCTCGGCATGTGCAGAAAAGAGGCCAAGGCTCCTGTAGCCAAAGCTGCATTCCCTCAGTGCTGGGCATCCGGTCACACGCACACGGTACATGGGAAGGCTTTGGGCTGCCCTGCCTCAGTGAGGCAGGCATGGGAAATAGAAGGCTTCTGGTTCTTTCCCAGGGTGGTTCGTGCCACTCGGCGACATGCAGTTCTCCCTGAAGCACCAGGTGTTGTTTTGACTGCAGTCAAGAAGATTTGGGAAACAGAGCTCCAAAAAAGGTCATCCGGCTTTGGAAGCCATGTTCTGTGTTCTTGGAGCAGCAGGTGACAGGTGACAACACACAATCAAATATAAATGCTCAAGCCCAAGAATGTGACTGGCAAGATGAGTAAAGTTTCAGATCTGACTTGTGAAACTTGGCCTGCTCCAAAGACCAGGCTACTTCCTTCCCCACACACGGTACACCCAGGAACCGAGCATAAAGACAGAGAATAGAGAGCACAAATTTTCTCTTAACAGTTACCATCCAGCCCCCAGGAAGAAATCCATCAGCTCCAGGCCACAGGGGAAAACAGACAAACAAACACATGGTTTTTCCAGGTGACTTTGCCTTTTCTTCTGGTCCAATCTTAGTTCAGTTGTAATATGGATCTGCTAGTCACCTGCTTGGAGGAGGGGACTCGTTAGGAGACTAGAAGGCACACCTCTGGAGATGTAATGACCTTCAGCTGTGCCTCTGCCCTTGAAGGGCAGACAGTCCAGCATGGTCCCATGAGCCATGTGGGCCAGAAGCTTTTGCTTTTATCCTTTTACACCCCTGGTCCCTGGTGCCTAATAGGTTGTCAGTGTTTGTTGAGTGGCTGCATGAATGAATGCACTCTCCTTGTCCTGCGCACAATATTGTTCCACGTCTCTTTTCATTTTGTGCTGTTAACATTAGTGCTGATTTTTCTGGCTTTGGTAATGACAGGGAACAGCCATTTCTCAACTCCTTCATACACTTGGAAATTATTAATAATTCACCTTTTGGCCTTGGCTCCCTGGGCTGTGCTCTGTCTTATCTTCCTCTTACACCACATCTGCTCTTGGTCACCTGGAGCAAGAAAACGTTCTCTTGACATCACATGATCTTTGGAAGCTTGCACAGGGTTTCATGTATGTGATTGGAAGGATTGTGAGAGGATTCCTAACAAATCCCAAGCTTACTCAGGCTCCTCCCATCCAAACACTGTTCCTAACTCTGAGCCCCACCCCCCAACTTGGAAACTCTGTATTAAAGTCCAACATCCACAGATCTCAACTCTCATATATTATCATTAAAGTAAAATATCCCCACCTAGGCATCACATTGACATACAATTTCACACTATCATGTAAATGATAGTGTAAATGGCATTATTTAAATTACCCTGTGCTGACTGTTGAGTTAGAAAAGAGAGAGGAAAGAAGGAAAGGAGCGGGGGCAAGGGAGGGAAGGAAAGAGAAGGAAGGAACAAACGAAGAGGAAGGAAGAAGGGAAGAACCAAGGGGCCAACTCTTTCTCAGACAGGACTTGGACCACCCTATTCAGCCCCACAGTCCAAGCACTTTCTCACACAACTGCATCTTCTCCCTGACTCTTTTTCCTTGCTTATTGATCCTCTTGTTAGATGGAAGGTACTGAAGACTAGCACAAGCAACTTCTCTCTATCCGTGCTTTATAAGGAGACATCGTTTCTCTGTGAAGCATGGAAGGGAATGTTGACAGATTCTTTTTTTTTTTCTCTCTCTCTCTCCAAAGCACTGGGATTTATTTTTTCAAATCCATTTTTTCAGAGCACATTTAGATTCATAGCCAACTCAAGCAGAAAAAAAAAAAAACAGATCGTTCCTTTACCCCACCCCTGCCAGGTAGGCACGCATGCACACATGCATGTGTACATACACACAGTCTACCTCACTCTCCACATTCTCCACCCCATTACCACAGTGGCCACAGCAGATCAAATGATGCTGGCAGGATCTGGTTACCCAAGGCCCTTGTTTACAGCAAGGTTCATTCTTGGGATGCCCATCCTACAGGCTTCGATGCATACAGAATGATCTCTTCCTACAATTATAGTATTATACTCACTAGGTTCATTGCCTGAAAACTTCCTTGTATTCTCTCCATGCATCCTTCTTTCCCTGTGCACCACGAGCAAACGCTAGTCCTTTTGCTATTCCCATAGTTTGTCGTTTCCAGACGGCTTGATTGTGGGGCAGGGGGTCATATAGTGTATATCCTTTTCAGATTAGCTTCTTTCACTTAGTAATATGAGTTTGAGGCTATCCATATCTTTTTCACAACTTGATAGCCTATTTCTCTTTGCTATTAGGTAGTATTTCATCATTGGACATTGTATTAATTTATCCATTTATCTTGGCTACTTCCAAGTCTTGGAAATTGTGAATAAAGCTCCTGTAAACATCTTGAGTAATGTACTTTGAATTGTTATTTATCAATTATGACTTTATTCTGGCTGTACTGGGATTTTTGGACTCAAGGTCCTATGCTTGCTAACAGGGGCTCTTCCTGAATTTTTGCCTCCACAAACTTTTCTGCTTTACTCCTTCTTATTTAGGGTCTTGTTCTAATTATATAACCTTTAATGAGTAAAGATATGTGACAACAAATTTAAACAGCTCAGTACATAGGCTCCAGAACCACCCCAGGATTTCTCCCATACCAGTTCTCAGTTGTCTGCAGATATATCATTGCAAGAGCTTGTAAATGACATCAGTCTTTGAATCTGACTCTCAGCGGCTTAATCAGTAGACCTAGAAAATCTTCTGTAGGACTAACCTACAAAAGGAAAGAAGCAATGGAAAGTTAAAATCCCCTTGTGGGAAGGCTCCTGTACAATGAGGAGGTTGGAGATGAGCATCCAAAACTCATTTCATGGAGACATTTTGTTCTTCTCTGAGCCTCCTGGGGAAATGACGTGGCGACTAAAAGAATTGATGTATGTTCTCCTCCCTCCCATTAAAAAGGAGCTAAAAATGCCCCGGGCACCAAGATGTGAACCATTTCCTTTGGGGTAGAATGGAGCTACTAAAAATAGCCTTGGAAAATAAGGAGTTGTAGAGGTTCAACAGGGAAAACAAATCAGAAATAAATTTGGCACTAAGAAAGAAAGGAGGAGAAAGAGACGAACTTTCACAGGCAGTGGAGAAAAGAGGCTATTAGCTTGGGCACATAAAAGCAGGTACATTTTCCCACCCACGGAGCTGCTGGCTGGCATTCCTACAGTGTAAATCAGTCTCTCTGGAGGAAAGAAAGATGAGTCATAGATTCATCCAGGACAGGCTAGGTTAAGCCAGGGGGAACAAACAACGCCCCACATCTCAGCAACTCAAAAGACCAAAGATACTTGTCTCCCTGGTGTTGTGCAGTATGAGTTTGTGGTAACTCTGCTCCCCGTATTCACGGAAGCACCCAGGCCGAGGATGGCCTCATCTCCTTGTCATTCTAGGATCCCTGGAGCCCAAGACCGAGCCCTGCGCTGTTTGTCACTGGCAGTTCAGTGCATTTTCCCTGAAACAACAGTATCCATGTCCCTCACGTTTCATTGGCCGATGCAGATATTATGTGACACCTGTCCAATGGGATGAGTACTATGCAATCATACCATTGTGTCCAAAAGGAAGGAAATGAGAACAAGTGCAAGCAGCTCTACCGTGACTGAAACCAGATAAAGAAACTGAGGGAGAGCAAGAGGGTTCCAGAGGAGGGAAAGGCTCCTTTGAGCCACCGGTTTGCCCCTTGGGTTTTATTTCTGTCCTAGCCAGTCCAGGGGAGCAGCCCTCATCCACACCCTTGACTGTACCCCATCTTGCCTACAGCAAGAAGGGTAGCTTATGTGAGCAGCCCGGACCCTGGAGGCGGGCTGACTTCTGTTCATGGAAGGAACACGCCAACTGCACGGCCTTGCCTTTGCAGATCATTTACTCCCCCTGGGCTTCTCTTTAAGAATCATGAGATTGTTAAGACAGCAGCGAGAGCATAAGTTGGTCCTGTGAGCCAGAGAGTGAGCCCCTTAAGGAGTTCACCACATGCATTTCTAGCTCATTCCCTAGGTGGAGCTGGGGAGTCTACATTTCCAACAAGCTCCCAGCATGCATTTCTGACACAGTAGGGCATAGGTGGGGCTGAGAATCCTGCATTTCTAATAAGTTCCCAGCAATGACACTGGCCCAAGTGAAACTGGAGTTTTCAACCCCAAGCCCAACTCCGTAAGTCCCACCTGTCAGATGCCGCCACTTGCCTTTTCTTCCACCCCAGATAAAGAAACAGTGTGGAACAGAGAAAGGCGATTCATTACATGGCATGGAAGTCGCAGGGACAGCCCGTTAGCCCATTTTCAACTGTCTCTGAGCCATCGACATGAGTTATAGGTTTAGCCAGACAGACCATTGGGAGCCGGGGGAGAGAGAGATACCTAGCTACCAAACAATCCTGTTCCGAGTGTGGGCTGGCTGATCGTTCTTTCCGTCCTTGTTTCCAGAGGGGTTCCAGAGAAGTTATCACTTCAGCATTTGAGGAGAGCAAACAAGTCACTGCTGTTTGGTTGACGGTGCCCTGAGGAGGCTCTGTTAAGATGTCATAGATCACTGTGTGCTTTCTTTCTGGATTCCAAGGGAATTGAGAAGTGACTGCAGAGACAATGGCTTAGAATAGGGACACATACAAAATGAAGACAAGGATGCCAAGTTTTTCTCCTGCTTTTAGTTAATTCATAAGCCCAAGTAAGTACCCAGTGCTTTTCATCAAAAGCAGCTTTTAAGCTTCTCTTAAACCTGATCTACATTTTAGCAACACGTATCTAGAACAGATGGGGCCAACAAGTAGTGGATTAAATGTGTTCTTAACACTGGATCAGGAAATCCCGAGGGATCTGCAGCCCTGCCCATAAGGAAACGAAGTTACAGCTGCTTGTTGGTACAAATGTCCATGTCTGATGCTCCCAGAGACAGATGCTAGAGTCAGGAGGCCTCCATTGCAAGTAAGCTCTGTCACTTAGCCCTTCCGTGGCTTGGATGAGCAATTCTTACAACCTCTAGATCTACACCTATAAGATAGCCCAGCATCATCCCTCATTCCCACAGTCCAAAGAGTGCTGAGAACCACAAGGTTCTTCGCTCACTGTGCACTGACTTGGGAATGAAAGTTGGCCGATATTATAGATATTTCCCTCTTAGTGATTACCTTTGTTTTTGCCACAGAAGTGAGAAGGTATTTGTTAATTAAGATGCTGCTGAAGACCTTATGGAGGACGTTAGGTAATATGGATGATATGTGTATATGTGGCTTTTCTAAAATCTAATGTGTATATATAATATATGTGATACAATATATTAAGATATATGATATCTATCACATAGATATCATATATTAACTTTAAACACATCTGGCCTCAAGAGTAATTATACCTCTTTCTCTGCTAGCACCATACCTAGTGCATAGCAAGTACTTAACAAGTAGCTGTCATTGCTGAAAATGTTTCTTAGCAGTGTCTCTCCCTGAGAGAGGGAACAAGGATATGGAAGATGGAACCTCTGCCTCCCTAGAGACAGAGAAGACAGAACCAGAACTATCCATTTCCAGCCCTTTGACTTATCTTCTGCTTTCTCCTAAACCTGAAAAGGGAACCAAGTAAACAAAAGCAATAGGAGCCATGGGAAGAATGCAGGAGAGCAGGCAGCAGAGTGCACAAAGAAAGACTCGGGCGGGTGGAAAGCACATCCCTCTCTGCCCATAGAAGCCACCCAGCGGGAACTCCAGCTCCTGCGCCAGCCAGACTCCCCTGCTCTGCTAATGTACTTTTGAAGACTCTCCTTCCAGCCAAGGATCTGAGAAAGGAGATGGGATTTCCTTCTTCTGTCACTTACCTGCTGGGAGAACTTGGAAACCCCTTCATCTTCATGAATGTCGGCTTTCTTAGGTGAAAATGGACCAGGAACAAGGTCCCTGTTGTGACTGCTTTATTATCAGAGACACATAAAAGCCATCACAAACGTGAATGTGTTTTGAAAGGGGGAGTCTGTGATCTGGGGCAGGGTTTAATTATTAATTTGACTGCAAGTAGAGGATCAGCAGGCAGACCGGCATCACCCAGGGAGTGCTGGTGAGCACGGTCTTTAATCTCACATCTGCTGTCATCTCTCGTGGCCTCGGCATTTGCCCTTGGCTTCCCACCTTCTCTGGAGCCATTTGTACTTGTCAATGAAAGCCAGCATGGTGGGGATTCCCCAAACCTCTCCAGCCCCAACCTTCACTTACATGCAGCCAAGACTCAAGACTTGGGGGCGTTACTTTACAGGCTAATACAAAAGCAAACAAACAAATATGAGTGGACCCCAAATTGAACAATTTGTCCTTCCCACCTCTTCTATTTTGAGCCATGTCTACAGACATGTTGGCCCAGAGCTTTCTCACCGTCTATTGGGGCCAGAGCTCTGGCTTTGGGATCAGGCAGACCAGAGGGAGGTATACTTCCATGACTGTACTGTGCGTTATTTGGGAAATCACCAAATGAGCTCTCTGAACTTCGGTATCCTCCTCTCTAAAATGGGGATTCCTAAAGCTCCATGGCCATCTGCCTTATTCTATGATGTATTAAGGGAATAATTAAATTTAAAAATCCTGTTGTGTCTAAAATTCCATTAAAATCCCCCACACTGAATAAAATAGAAGTTGACCCTAAATGCTCCACGAAGATTCTAATCCTCTGGAACCCATGTAAGAAAAGATAAAGTAGCAGAGTCAGTCCAGCATTGGCAATCACAGTAACCAGCATTAGAGGAGTGAATGGTCAGAAGGTGTTCAGATTCAGCTACGAAACAAGGGAAGAAGATACCCTTTGTTAGCCAGCTGGGTTGAGCATGGAGGTTCAGCTAAAGAGAGCCGTTCTGAGACTGAGGCTACCTAGGAGAAGTGAGCCACATCTCACTATTGCCTGGATCTTTGCAAAGGAGCAGAGTGTGAAGATGTAATGCTGTCGTGGGAACGGAGCCAACAGCAGTGGGAGAAATCCTGGCACAGTACAGGCAGACCTTTGGTGGTCTTCATGACCTCAGAGTCTGGTTCTCCCTCAGAACGGGGATGCGAGGGTAGAACCACATACCATGGCAGGGTCAGGAGGTAGGGCGGTTCAGGGGCTGGTTGGGAAGACAACGTCCCATCCGTTTGTCAAAATGCGTGAATTTCTCATGAGCCAAGGAGCTACAGCAGCAGCCAGCAGGCTTAAACCTCCTGATGGGTCTCCAACAGTAGGATGCTGGGCGGCGGACCCCTAGGCAGGTCTGAGCGGCATAAAGACCAATTCAAATGCCAAGAGCACCTGTGTAGGAGAAATCCTATGTCCCTTCATCTCCACCCCTACCCTGCTTCTGAAGGAGTCCGCCACAGAGACAGGAACGAGAACTGGGGGCAAGTAAAAAGAGAGGACAGTTGCCCACCTATCCCAGTTACAACACCACAGACCTTGGTAGCCTGGGTTTCATGGTGGGAGGGACTTGGAATGGGATAGGCAACTGGAAGGAAGCCAAATTTGTATCAGCAGAGCTATTTAATACCTGAAACTGAGAGTACGGAGTCCAGACAGTTTTGTTATATTCTTCTTGGTTATCTCACAAGAAACCCACAGACACCACACAAATGATTATGGAGGGGCCCATGAGTGAAACATCTTTGTTTGTGGCAACTAGATAATACCTCTCACGCGGGAGGTGGCATCCCAATACACATGAGAAATGGGACATCTGACCGTAGAAAGGATCGGTGCAGAATACATCTTTGGTAAATCTGTTTCACAAAGTCCTTAAAGTCTCAGCATTGGTGGTTTGGTGGTAGAATTCACAAAGTCCTTAAAGATGCAACTGTGCTTCTGATTCTAAAATCCCCAGAAATTAAGCATTTGTTCTATCCCACTGTAGGGTCTGTCCAAACCTTGCTGTATGCAAAAAAAAAATCTCCAGATGCTGATGGTTCATGCCTGTAATCCTAGCTACTCAGGAGGCTGAACTCTGACACCTGTAATCCTAGCTACTCGGGAGGCTGAAATGTGAGGGTCACAAGCCACCCTGGGCAGACAAATGCAAGACACACTTATCTTCACTAGCCAAAAAAAGCCAAATGAAAGCTCAAGCCTCAGTAGCAGTGTGTATATGCATATGCGTGAACACACACGCACAAGCACGCACAGACACACACACACACACACATACTATCAAAATAGGTTCCTGGCTGGGAAGGTGGCTTAGTGATAAAGTGCTTGTCTAGCATTCATAAAGCCCTAAGTTCGATTCCTCAGGACCACACAAACAGAAAAGGCTGGAAGTGGTGCTGTGGCTCAAGTGGTAGAGCACTGGTCTTGAACAGAAGCTCAGGGACAGTGCCCAGACCCTGAGTTCAAGTCCTAGGACTGGCAAAAAATAAAAAATAAAAAGGGTTTCTTTGGAACATGGTCCCCCTCTCTTACGTATATATTCTACAGATGGGGCACTTGATAATGCTACAACAGTCTATACTGTGGCCTAGCCCAGTCTTCCTCGTGCATAAAAGATTGCATTTTATGGAATGTTCCCATGCAGGTCCCCTTGATTCTGTCACAGTCACCTGTGCAGGGCTCTGCCCTGGCCCAGAATCTTCTGAAGAAATGCTTTTGTCCTCACTAACAAGCCTCCAAGAGCCAAGAAAAGCATTTCCATGGCCCACAAGAGGTAACATCCAAGTCCAGTTGTGGCTCCAGAACGAATCAAACAATTAAATTCACATCTGCCCCTGCCCAAAACCTCAAAAAATGTTAACATCTTGCACGTGTCAAGAGGGTTATTTATGAAACTATTTGCTTGTCAACCCCGGAGGACATTCTGTACTTTTTTTTTTTTTTTACTGGAATACTGTATATTTATGAGCCATGGCTCCAAAACTAACTTTGGCCCGAGTATTTGTCAGAGAAAACTTCTGTCGGCCCTTGCAAAGCCCAGGCTGTGCTCTGTCACCACCGTAGAGGGTTGGCAGTGTCCGGTGGAGAGCTGGTCTGTGGCTCCCTGCTGTAAGGAATCACTTGCAGATGTGCGCTTCTTCAGGGGAAGGATTTCAATTTCAGAGAAGAGCCTTGCTTGCCTTAGTCTTTTCCTTCTCCTCTCCCCAGCCCTCCATTCCCAATTGAGAAGCGTGCTCAAACAATTAGCCTTTTACACTGAGAGCAGACAGTCTGTTTGTTGTTTCCCACATTTTCACTTCCGTACCCTCCTCCCTGACCTTGTAACGGCTGCTAGTTTGGGGCACTGCCCTCTCTGCCCCCCCTGACCCCCCGCCCCCCGGTTTCAGGATCTGGTTGCCTGTGGCTCACGTGTAACACGTGGAGAGCCACTTGGAGGATGTGAAGCTTGATGCAATGTGGGTGTACTCTAATCTGGTGCCGTAAAACACTCACAACAGGCTGTTGACAGCCAGCATCCCTAGGAACCACCCTTGAAGAGCTGACACGCCTCCAACAGGTCCCCCGTGGCCAGCTTCATCAGCCAACAGTCTTCTACAACAAGGCCCCTGAGCCTGTCCATCACACAGCCTATTAATTGCTCTCTCGAGAGCAGTGGACAATGACCATATAATCATTTTTCTACCCCTTAGAACTGGAGGACCCAAGAGGGGCATGGCCTGTGAGTGGACAAGATGAAAGAAGAATGGGGCGTGGGTATAGGAACCTAGACAGACCTAGAAGAACAGAGAGATCTTCACACTCAGAGAGGTTGCTGTGGGCTGCATTCCCTCGCTGTCTCTGGGATATTTTCCTGCGGATGTAATAACTACATTGTCATTCTCCAAAGCCTTTTGAACCCTGATGAAGGGCTTACTACTAAAATCTCAATTTACAGCGACATATCTGGTATTCTTGGAGATAAAGTAAAAATCCTTTATCTAGTTTGCTGACTATGCCCACATAATAGTCATGCTGAAGTATGATTGTGATGGGCGTTTATTAAATAGTGGGCATTTATCACGTCTTATTTCTGATTCATAGAAAATGCACAGATTTATCATCTCTTCTTTACAGATTTAAAAGGCTGAGGTGGGGAGTGGTTATGTCATTTTCCTACCGGCACACAGCCGACGATAAGGGGAGCTGGTATTCAGCTTTGGAATTTACTGGCTCTGTGATGGGTGAGGAGACGAGAAGTGGAAGGAAGGAGATGGAGGGAAAGTTGAGGTATCAGACAGAACCGTCATGTCTTGTGAGCTTGGGGTTCTTCCAAGCCTCCCTCGGCCTTCTGCAGCGAGCCATGCCAAAAGAAAGATGTGTCTCGGGGTGGAGGGCTCCAGCATGTCCCAGAGGGCTCTAGGGCTGCAGAGCTCCACAAGGGAGGGCTCTGTGTCATTCTTGGGCTTTTTGGCAACAGTGGCACCAGCAGAGCCAGCAGGGGGTTACTTGGGGCCGAGTTCCAATCGAAACTCCTAAGAGCCAACAGGACTGGGCACTGAACTCAAGCTCTCCTCCGAGTGCTTCTCTGTGCCAAAGGAAGAGCAAGGAGTCACGGAGTCACGCCATCTCTCTATGTATTCCTCTCCTGCTCTGGCCTCAGCCTACCTCGCCCACAAGTGGCACTTCGCCAGGCAGGGACAATGCGGTCTGAGAAAGGGCAGGACCTAGAGCCTCAGGCTGTAGTCCGGGGTGCGTAGGCCGTGGGGAGGGTGAAGCTCCCCAGGGATGTGAGGGCAGCCCAAGGCTAGAAACCCCAGACCTTGGCATGGGCACAGAGCCAGCAGGGACCAAAGGATGGAGGACGGCAACGAGGAAGACCTTGGGAAACTTCCAGCTTTCAGCAGGAGGGGAAAGCGGGGCCTGAAGGCTTCATCCGAATAGAATTTGCTTCCCCTGTGTCCCCAGCACTGCATTTCTAAGCCTCTGCACCCTGGTGAGTTTGAGTAGAGATGTAAAGATCATCATAGAAGCTCAGCCCACCTTGGTTCTTACACTTATTCTGCAATGTGTGAACTTGATCCTGAACTTGACTCCCTTACTTGTCTTCCCTGAAAAAAAAAATGGGAAGAACACTTTATCCCTCTTGGCAGAAGGCAGAAGTTGTGTATTTGAGCTCTTAATTTAGACAGTCTCCTTCATTCTGCAGATATGTGACATTGGATGAGTCACTTAAGTCTTAGTTTCCTAGCCCTTAAAATGAGAATAAATGGTATCCCTCCCCCATAAAGGTATTGTCAGGATAAACTACAACACAAATACAAAACGATTTGTTCTCTGTACCTAATAAGTGCTCAGTAATAGAGCTCCTAAAAGAAATAACTAATTAAACACCATGAAGGCAAAATAAAACCTTGGGGAATAGTTATGTACTTGGACACTGTATATTAATGTGAGAGATTATTCATCCCCTACATACAGATAGGTAAATTAAGTTTAGGAATGTTAACCAGGTTTTGGCCAAGTTGTATAGCCAGTAGTACATCATTGGTTTGGGAAATGAAGTCATACCTGAGTTAATAAGAAGACTGTTGCCAGGATGACCTATGACAAAAAGTTTAATTACTGAGGAAGGAGGTGAGCAGTGGAAAGGCTTGGAAAGTGCAGTAACATGAGAACATGGCATAGGTGGACCTTCTAGGAAACCTTTGCTCCACTCCATTACCATAGAGAAGAGTCTGATCAGTGCAGGCTAGCAGGAAGGCCAGTTGTATTGAAGATAGAAAGTCCTAAACTCAAATTCTCTCTCAACCACTTCCCTGCTGGCTTTGGGAAACTTATCTTTCACCCTCTGACCCCTCGGGCAGCAATTTACAGACAATAAATACCTATATGTCTGGTGTGCTGTAAGGATTAGAAGGAAGTTGTCGGTGCACCTCCCTCCTCCTCCTCATTCAACTTCAGTGAGATGGCCTGTGGGACAAGTCCTGCAAAATAAGAGCGTCCTCCATCTTTATGAGTAAAGTTCTACAAAAGTAAACTGAGATTAGTAGCCCTGGCCGCTCTGTATTAAAAGTGTCAAAATAATAATACTTTCAACTAAAAAATATATACTGGTCTTGGCGAAGTGCCCAGTGGCTCACATCCATAATTCTAGCTACTTGGGAAGAGGAAATTAGGAGGATCACAGTTCAAGGCCAGCATGGAAAATCATTTATGAGACCAACCAATTTCAAAAAACTAGGCATGATGACAGGCATCTGTCATCCCAGGGAAGCATGAATAGAAGGATCACAGCCCCACCAGCTCGGGCAAAAGGCTGTAAAGCATTTGCCTAGCAAGTACAAAACCCTGAGCTCAAACCTCAGTACCAGACAGGAGGAGAGCAGTGGCAGGGAAGAGCTTACTGAAAATAGAGAGAGCTTCTGAGCAGCAGGAATGAAGAAGGAAGACAAAATCCCTGCGTTAGAAATGCCCGATTGGCTATGACAGTCCACGGCTGCCCAGAACAATGACCTGTGGTCTAAGCAAAAATCCTTGATAGAGTCATTCTGATTGTTGTGCTGACTCTTACAGACACAGGAAAGCAACTCTGACATAGAGGAAAGATTCATCCTGAAGCACCCAGAAAATTCCATTACCCAGAATCCTGCACCCTGCTGTTTTCTTTTACTCCAGATTTCATACTGTGCGTCTCGGGAAATGATTGCTTGGACTTTTTCCTTTACCCACAGTCCTCAGGGTGTTGAGCCACTTTTCTTTCCGACGTGACTCGGCTCCTTTGGAGGTCCTCTGCCAGGCAAGGATCAAAGAATCCACCTGTGGTTTTAAGCAGCATGGGTTTCTTTCCAGTATATCACTAAAGTATTTTCCAGCAGGGATAAATAGAGACTAGGGCTTTTGCTGCGGAGAGGGGAAGAGCTAGAGAAGGAATGTGCAATGGGGCTAGGTGCGTTTGGCACGGAAGACCCCAGGACTCAGCTGAGCTGAGAGGGTGATGCACAGAGCCCCAGGTGAGTCTTACTGGAATATTCATCCCGACAGACACCAAGGACAGAATGCTGTGAGCTGAGCCTTGAAGGGAAGAGATTAGTAGAGTTAAGGAAATGTCCCGTGCCTGCCAGGAAATGCCTGATTATTAGGGTCAAATGAACTTGATACAGAGAAACCCACTGCTCAAAATAGAGCCCTACAAGGGAGAAGACTGCAAAAGTTTACTAATAAGAATGTTGTTTCGAGATTCTTGAAATTTCCAAGTCATTGATGTTGTAAGTAGAGTAATGAAAACAAAATAAAACTCTTTGAACCCTACCCCTGTCCCTTGCTAGGAAGTTGGCATAAATACACCACTTCTTATTTCTGAACCTAGATTATTTTTCTTCACTTATAAGAAAGTACCTGCTCCATCAGGAGCATTCTAAGAACTGGATGGAATCATGTCTTTTAAGTGTTTATTATTTAGGGACGGTTCAGCTTAAGCCCCAGAGAAATGGTATGGTTTGGATTAGGATTGCTCCAGGGTCAGTTGTTTTCCTGGGATGCTGATCTGTCACCCTGTGACTTTAGATGACTTTCCTTTGCAAATTTATGCTAGTAGATACAGTGGTCAAGCACAAAGCAGTTCTGGTTGTAGACAGTTTGGGACTGAATCCCAGATCTACTACTTACCAAGAAGTGACTCGGGCTGTATTATGTAACTTCACTGAGTCTTGTTTTCTTCATCTACAAAATGGGGGTGATGACAGGGAATAACTCATTGTTTGTTGTTGATTTGAAAGAGCCAGTTCTGAGGCTGTAGATGTTGTCCTGAGAGAGACCCAAGGAGTGACCTTCTTTGTTTCCCTTCATGTTTGCTCTTGTCTCTTCCTCCACCATTATGAGGAGGCGTGAAGAGAGCACACACCCACAACAGCAGCATTCCCTATGAGCGACTCCATTCAAGCAACTTTGGGTTCTGAGATTCAAATGGCATTGCCTGCCATGGTTGTCATCTTGAAATCATCCCCCAATTCGTCATCGTTACAGGGCCAGCCCAAATATCGGCAGCTAGAATCAGAACTAATGTTACTCAGGGTAACAAGAAGGGTACCCACGCAATAACCCAAAGGTAAAGTCACCCTCCAGTAAACAATCCTAGTTAATTATCCGGAAAAGAGAAGTTTCCGTCTCCCCCACCCACTTCCCCCATTCCTTTTTGAAAGCCAGTTCAGAAAGACAGAGACATCAGTCTAACTTAGAGCTCTGCATGTGGCCAGTGAAAGGGAAGGAATCTGGGATTTGGGTCTTCTGATTTCAGCTGGTCGTGGCCGCTTTCATGCTGAGCAGGCTTTCTGGGCAAGGCTGGCGTGTGGGTTAGCTCACACTGCACAAATCAGGTGCGTGCTCTTCCTCATATTCATGTGAGTACCAATCTTGACTGAACCTTCTCTAAAAGCCAGTCTCCTACCTACGAAATTCTATAGGACTCTCCAGAGAATCAAAGTACTGATATAAATCATGTAGCACAACTGGGTACGTCCTAAGTACTCAGTAATCTATGTGTTCAACCCCTTGTTTACGCAACAAATAGTGACTCAATAGTTTTAATGGAAAGCTCAGGCCTAGCAGCTGTAGTATCTATGAGGCTGAGGAGAAAGTAACTAGAGTTTTTGTGGGGAACCCAAGTGGGATTTTACCAGAATGTGATGGAGAGGAGGAAACTCATAGTCTCTTAGAGAAGTCTTCACATTAAACCATAACATAGTAAGGTATTTGGAGGAAGACAGGATGGTATCCAACCAGAGAATAACAAGATAGAGATCACTGACAGAACAAAACCTGATTGGAGTAACTGTGGTGATCCAGCTGGGAGCTTCTCTCCCCACCCCTCCCCCTCCCTCCCCCCCCCACCCATGGCTTGGACCGTGGCCTTGGCATTGATGGGCAGAGGTGATGAGATTGTGAAACAGTACAGAAAGGGGCTGGGGGGAGCTATCATAGGAGTTGCTTGTGGAGTAGACTGGAAGAGAGCAGAAGGAGCAGGTAATGACCTCAGGTTCTGGTTTCAGTGGCTGTGTGTGGTTCCAAATCGAAATTCTGCGTTCCTTCAGAGGGCCATGAGGAAGACTCCGTCCCATGCTTCCCTCCAGCTTCAGTGTCTGGATGCCAGACTCTGGCATTCCTTGGCTTGTAGTTGCATCACCCCAGCCTCTGCCTTTTTTTCCTCATATGGTATTCTCCCCAGGCAACCTCTGTGTCCTAATTTTCCTTTTTAATTATGACACTAGTTACACTGGATGGGACTCATGCTATGATCTCATCTGACTTAGCTGGTTACATCTGCAAATGACCCCATTTCCAAAAAAAGTTCACATTCCACAGTATCGGAGGTCAGGACCTCAGCTTCTGTATTCTAAGACTACACACCCATGTGACCCATGTCATGTCATACTTCTGCAAGTCTTGGTTTCTTCACCTGAAGATTGAGGATCACACTACCTACCTCATAGAGGCCTTATAAAAAACAAATAAAATGTGTGTTTAACATATATGAACAGTGTTTGGCCAAAAAAAAAAAAGGAAAGAATTCAGGAGTCATTAGTGTTGGCTCTACCTTGCTGTCTAACCCAGAAAGAACGGAAAGCTTCAGATCAGGAGGAGGGAGCAGACTGTATAAGGAAGGCCTCCAGCGGCACCTGTCTTCTTATGGTATCCCTGGAAGCACTTAGCAGCTAGCCTGACTCCCCATAGCTCACCCAGTTCAAGAGGGGGAAGAAGCATTGAGACTGTGGCTGAGCAGGTCAGGCACAGACTGACCTGTGTGCCTAGGTCCCTTCATTTGTTCCTTCCTTTCTTCCTTCCTCCATTTCTTCCTTCCTTTTCTCCCTTCCTCCCTTTCTTAGCTTCCTGTTGCCTTTATATTAGTAATTCAGAGTGGAATAAAAGAAGGTTACTAATGGCCGAGGCTACCAAGTGACCTCAGTAGTACTTGGTAAATTAATGCCAATGAAGTTGATGAAGTTTGTGAATTTATTACTATTCAGTGAACTCTGACGTGTGAAAAGACACAAGCATGTCCATTTACTTTTTTTACGTTTTTTATTGTAAAAATACTGTACAGAAGGGTTACAGTTACTACACGGCAAGGTAATGAGTACATTTCTTATCAAGCATTGTTGCCTCCTCCTTTGTTTTTCCCCAACCATTCCTTCCCTCCCATCTCCACAATATGTTTCTTTTTTTTTTGGTTGGTTGTGGAAATTGAACTCTAAGCTTGGCTGCTGTCCCTGAACTTTTCAGCTCAAGGAGAGCACTCTACCACTTGAGCCACAGTGCCACTTCTGGTTTTCTGGTGGTTTATTAGAGATAAGAGTCTCACGCCCTTTCCTGCCCAGGCTGGCTTTGAACCGCAATCCTCAGATCTCAGCCTCCTGAGTAGCTAGGATTACAGGCGTGGGCCACCGGTGCCTGGATTCCATTTCTACTTCTGATGCAGCTTGCTCACCACACATTCAAGAGTTTCTGGATGATGAAGACTCTTCACCAATAGCACACCGACAATTGCTTCTTGAAGCTGATGGTTTAAAACTGAGCCCTTACATAACTTTTGTTTACAGTGATGATGGAGTAGCTTGATTCATCCCAACTCTCCTGCCGAAAATAACTATACCCGAAGTAAAGTCAAAGAGCAAAAACCAGGTCAGTCTGACAAGATCTGAGAACAACCAAGGCAGCCAGGACTTGAGAGCACAAGAGAAAAGGGACACACAGAGAAGTGAGCCTGACACTTTGTTCCTCTTTGATTCTTGAAGTCATCTGCTGAATCCCAAACTGACTGAGAGCGAGAGGCCAAGAAACCAGGCAGAAGCAGCTGCGTAGTTGCTGAAAACCGAAGTCACAGAGCAGGAGAAAACAAAAATTAGAATTCATAGATGCTAAGAAAATGAGACCCCCTGGCAAATACTGCCGGCTTCAGATACAGACCAAGAGTAAGGACAAACTGGAAATAGACCAGTGCTTGCTAACTGCTCAGCTCTCCTCGAGTGGAGAGGAGTGACCTGTTCCCACTCTTAGTGCTGGCCAGGGGGAAATTAAGTCCTCTCGGGAGAAACATGACATCATTGAGAACCTCTGCCATTTTTCATACACAATGTCCAGCAGTTTTCACACTGAGGCTCTTTAAAAAAAAAAAAAAAAGGTCTGACATCTTCACAAAAGACTGCAAATGAACTCCATCTAAGTCTGCATCCTCTTGGATAGGTCTGGGCAGATTCCAGCAGCAGGAGACAATGTAAGAAGGAGGTCCTAGCTGATCAGACAAGGCTGACAGTTTGAGGTGGTTAACTGGAAAATTCAACTCAGCCAACTGGAATTTCACGTTGGAACTAATGATGCTGAGGACTGTGCATTCCTGAGGCAAAGATGGAAAGGGTGGATCGCTTTCCCTTTTCAACAGCTATGGAGCTGGCTTCAAATTACTGGAAAAATACAATGATGCAGATGAAAGATCCTCATTTAGAGATGCAAACCCTTGCATCTTCAATGTTCTTTAACTTTTAGCCCAGGACCGGTAATGATCCTCTAGTTACTATGCAAAACATTCACACTGGTTTTGAACCCAGGCAAGCAGACTCGCTGCCCAGCCAGAATCCCCACTCTACTGCCTCTCCTCCTCTCCAAGCTCAGATCACTCTAGACAGCCAGCAGCCCATCAACACTGCGAACAGCTTCAACAGCACTGTAAATGTTGTGAGAGATGGCAGCTGATAAATGCAATTCCTTCCCAGCAGAGAGAGGGCCCTGATGGGAGACTACAATAGGATTCCCATGAAATTAAATTCCTCATCTCCCCAAGGACTCCACAACCATTTCCCATTTATAGTGTTGTCCTAATAAATATGAAGGAAGTCATAATTCACCGTTATTATTCAAAATAGTCCTGAAGTCCTGGGCTTTTAGAACTCCATTGGGCAGGATGTTTTCTATCAAGGAGCAGCTGGGCTTTCACACCACACAAAGCTGGTCCTTCAGTCTATACGTTGAAAATAGTGATGGTGTCTCAGAGTGTGGCTGGGGCAGCCCAGGGGGGAGGCAGGAGGGCAGGGTTGGAGTCCTGACTATGGCCTTTTCTGTGGTCCAGGTGTATTGGGTGACTCTTTAACCCTGAATTAACAAAGACTAGAGGAGGTCAGGGCACACAGGTCACCAGTCTCCTCTCTTAATGTTCTCTGGACAGCCAGTGTGGTAGGGACGAAGGAAAGGAGGCTCAGGAGACACAGAACTTCTTATGACCGCTGGAATTCCAGCTCCACCACGGGCATTTCACTCCCCTTAGTCGCAGTGTGACGTGCTATGCTGTTTTTGTTTGTTTTTGCAAATGTCCCGTTGCCACAACTGTCTCATCTTCCTGCAGCCTCCACTTCAGCCCAAGCCTCCTTGCCTCAGATCTCTGATCCTGACACCACAGTTTGACAGATCTTCAAGGATGTGCCTTATCGCAGATGTCTGACTTGAGATCCGCAGATAGGGGTCTCTGTGAGGTAAGAAACTCAGACCTTATGTATCCACAAAACAAACAAACAGACAAAAAAGCATGACTAGAAGTCAGTAAGTTCTGTGGCTCTCAAAACTATCTGAGAGGTTACTGGAGGAGTCACAGCAAGCAGTTCACCCTCACCCCGTTTGTCTGGCTCTCTCAACCTTTCTCCCTCCTTCCCCTAGCATTCAAAACCAAACCAAACAAAAACTTGTCTTGAGAGAAGCAGGCGCTTGGCCTTTTCTCCAAAGTCCTTGGGTTGACCGGCGTTCCCAGACCGCAGACTCATTTGCCCAAGGTTTGTCTAGACAGCATTGTCTCAACATCCACCCCACCTCTCTGTAAATGGGGGTCGAGATGAGCATTTGTTAAGAACACAGATATTTTTAAGGGAGCTCAAAGATTTCTGAAGCAGATTATCTGAGCCCATAGGACTGTGATTTTCAAAAGTCAGATGAATGCTGTATATATATCAGTGAAGACCCAACATGAATCAGTGAAGAGCAATATAATACCGGATGTCTTTGGGGTTAAAAATTGTATCAGCTCATCCAGGAGGTGCTGCTGGCTTATCCCTTTAATGCTAGTTTCTAAGGAGACTGAGATCCAGAGGATCAAGGTTTGAGACCAACCTAGGCAGAAAAGCCCAAGAGACTCCATCTCCAAAACAGCAAAAAGCGGAGCTGGAGGTGTGGTTCAAGTGGTAAAGTACTAGCTGAGTTCAGACCCCGATACCCATAGAAAAAAGATACATATTGGCTATATGAGGTTCTGTGGAATCATCCAAAACTGATAGACACTTATTTATGTTTCTGCTTAATTAACAGAACTCACATAAATCCCATATGAGCATTTGTTCATTCACTCATTCAATAAACATTGATCGATTACTCTTTGCTGGACTGTGTATTCAGTAGTAAATAAGGTCTCTGCCCTCAAGATAGTGACAGACAGTAAATAAACCAATAAATTTAGTGAGTAGTATTAGATAAAGACTTGGGGAGTTAGAATTCAGGATTTATGCCTAAGCTTCCTAGTCAAACCCAACCTGAAGATGTCTAATTTATTTTGTTTTTCAAGACTTTCTGCAACTCAGGTTGTCTACCCAAGTGAGAGCTAGTGTCTGGATTATAGAGGAAAACAGTGTTGGGGGTGGGGTGGACTCAGGGGGGTACTTGAACAGGGGCTCCAGACTGCATAAGAGTGTTAACTTTGCATGTTATTTGCATACAATACATCTTGGATCTTAATTTAAACCTAGGTGCCAGAGCCTTTTTCACTGAAAGGGACAGAGGGCAGGGGAAGCCATCTTAGAGAGAGCAAAGTGCCTGCAAATGCAGAAACGCAATTAACCACATGGCCCCTTCCCAGGGCTTTCATTGCCCTCATTCAGAGATGAGCTTTTCCAGGGCATAATCAAGTGCTTTCAAAGCTTGGAAGTCACAGCTTTGCGGCGAATGGAGCCTGCCCATTTCCATTTCATTCAGGGCAAGAGGAAAAGAGATGATTCTGTCAAGGGAATAACTGGAAGGTAGAAGGGAAGACAAAAGACCAAAGGAAACAAAATTTCTATTCCAAGAGCAGATGAGTAACTCTGGAGATGCTGAACTTTGCAGGACTGTAAACCACATTTTAAGCTTTCATATACTTAGGAAACTCAAGAGTCCAGTTTTGCTCATTGACCTAACAGGAAACTGAGTCCCTGAAAGAAAAAGTAGACATCCTCCAGATTTGGGACTCTATGGTAGTTAGATACAAAGTTGAGTAAAACACAATCCTTACCCTTCAACAGTCTTCATAATAGAATAGAAACAACCATACCACTCCTTCTGAAGTAGCTACCATGTGCCTGCATTCCACATACATTAATTTGGGGTAGTAGTAGAATCTATTAAGGTATGATATATAGATACATAGATATCGGCAGCCCTGGGGCTTGAACTCAGAGCCTGGGCACTGTCCCCTGAGCATCTTTTGCTTAAGGCTAGCACTCTACCACTTAAGCCACAGCGCCACTTCCAGTTTTTTCTGTTTATGTGGTACTAAGAAATCAAACCCAGGGCTTCATGCATGCTAAGAAAGCACACTACCACTGAGCCACATTCCCAGCCCTGATATATTATTTTAATGTAAGTATACTGAGACACAAAAAATATTTAAAATATAACAGACTAAGAATCAAAGTGTTGATCTAAAGTCATATGGCTAATTAGCAAAGTGGAAAATTCTGGGTAGGTAGTAAGACTTGGTTTTGATAATCTACATATGTAAATATTTAAATATTTAGCAATATTTTCTGGAGAATTCTAGAAAATCCTGAAAGTCTCCTTACTTTCATCCACATACAAGTATCCAGCATGTGTGCAAATAATTTACACACACACACACACACACATGCCTTTAATTTTACTTTTGAATAAGTTGCATCTTCAATTCTTTCCTCGATGAATTTAAAGCCACTCAACCCAGGAGACGAGCTCAGAACCAGATAAATACAATTTATTATAATTAGCACTTTGGTCATGATTCTTTTTCCCCCCCTTTAATGGCGCACATTCTTTGTGGCCACTGAACACTACTTCTGGTTGATTAGACTCTTCGTATTTAATAAGCTTCAATAGGAAATGAGTAGAATTAGTGCAGCATCTTGAATAATGAGTTGTTAATGCATTTTTAATGATCAAGATGTTCCGACAAGAAACTTGTTGATTTTTGTCACTGTAACATTATTGGGAAAATGATCTGCCCATAAACTAGATGATGTTTTATTATGTGGAGTGGGATGATGTTTTCGTACATTCAAGAACACTCTTTCAGAAGCCAATTTGATTTAGGGAAGTTGTCAAAGACAAGGAAAAAACTCAAGAGATCAGAAATGAGTGTGAATTCTACACCTTCGTAGTATTCTAGTCATAGACAAAAATATTCCCCACAGAGAGTTGTACTTTGTTCCTGAGTAGTAGCTATTAATCCATTTTACAACTGGATGAAGTAGGATGGTTTACTTGGCCCGTGTGAGCACTCTCTCTCCCCTTCTTTCCTACCCTGTCCTGTAGGAGTCTGGCTCTCTAAGCACAATCATAAAGTATATTCACTCTTTTTTTTTTGTCTGTCATGGGGCTTGAACTCTGGGCCTGGGCACTGTCCCTTAGCTCTTCAGCTCAAAGCTCCCACTCTACCACTTGAGCCACAGAGCCACTTCTGATTTTTTGGTGGTTAATTGGAGATAAAAGTCTCACAGATTTTCCTGCCCAGGCTGGCTTTGAACTGCTATCCTCAGATCTCAGCCTCCTAAGTAGCTAGGACGACAGGTGTGAGCCACCGACACCCACCTCACTCTCTTTTTTTTTTAAGTAGAAAGGATCATATCACCTTTCTGAGCCTCAGTTTCTTCATTTGCTAAATGGAGATGATAATGGCATTTGTCATAGAACACTGCAAGAATTAAATAACTACACACAACATGAGCTCCTCCCCTCCTATATTCCCTTGACCAAGTGAATTAATGTATACTGACTGAGATATTACTCTGTGGGGAAATTTTGCATCTTAATAACCTTTCATACTCCTCTTCCTAAGGTCAATGATTGAATTCTGCATGTTTTCTTACTCCACACACAGAGCACCACACTGGTGATCAATAAAGCCAAGACACTCTCTGAGCTACCTTCCAGTTCCTACAGCTATGACTGCTTCTGACAGATTTCTCCTCAAGGAGATAGAGAAAGTGAAGTTTCTTGTCCCTGTTGAGGAATCACAATTCAAAAATCCCAGCTTCAAGTTAAAAAACCTTGAAATTGATTCAGTGATCATTCAGTATAGCATCAAACCTTTGCCATTATAATAAGAACTTTAATCTTAAGGAATCCATGTTTAGACATTACCGTCCCAGGGTCATGCCTGTAATCCTGGCTACTCAGAAGGCTGAGATCTGAGGATCACCATTCTAAGCCAGCCCAGGCAGGTAAATCCATGAGACTCTAATTTCCAGTTAATCACCAAAGAGCCACACCTCCAGGTATGGCTCAAGCAGGAGAGTGCTATCCTTCAGGAAAAAAGCTCAAGGACATCACCCTGGCCCTCAGATCAAGCCCCAGAATTGGCACTAAAAAATGTAGTTGAAAATGCTTCCTGGTGGGTAGTAACATTAAGTAGAATTGACCCACGAAGAAGAAGGGAGAAGCATCCAGTTTTTGTACAAATGGTATTTTATTTTAAATGGTGATTTGGGCTATCTAGGTATAGAGAGAAGAAAATGAAGAAATGTTTGTTGTTGATAATGATGATGGTGATGACGACATATTAGTTACTACAAAGAGGTGTTATGGCAAGCAGTTTTTATGAGTTACTTTATTTCATAATCACAACAACAGTGACATTACTGTTCACATTTTACAGACAAAAAGAATGGAGACTTAGAGACAATAATTATCCTGATAATCAGCTAATAAGTAGCAGAGGCAAAATTTGAACCCACTTCTGGCGACATAAAAAGATCTACATTCTAACTTATAACAGCATATAAAGGAATAGGAAAAACTTCATGCTTCATGGGCAGATTTACATAACATTATAATAATCATTATTGCCAGCGTCTTATCAAGGACCCACTAGGGACAAGAAGTGACAGCCCCATCCACAAGTCTGCAGAGTAGATATGGTCACCCACTTAACACATGAAGAAACTAAATTTGGAGTAATTAAAATAGCCTTTTCTAGTTCCCAGAGGTGGGAGATGAAAAGAAAGAGAAATCTTGAGTGTAGACCATGTCTTCTTCATCTGACCTCTTCTGGGGTACCATGACACCAGAAACATACTGTACTATATAGAAAGAATGGTTAGAGACTTCATAGTTTGTATGTTCTGAGACTTGGAAGGTTTTTTTTTTATTCCATTTGTTTTGCATCTCTCAGGTATTTGGGATATGGGTCAGGAACGTCAAACGTGCCTGCTCTCTTGACATGTTCTTTTCTGTCTATGAAAATCTCTATGTAGATCCAGGCAAAAATCAAATCCATATGTTCTTGACTCACTTCCCCATACTTGTCACCATATTTAGAAGGGCCATTTGAAGTCTAGGACTTTGGGAGTCGCTCTGAGCTACTTGTCTTGAAAGTGGGGGAAGTTCATTTTCCATAAGAGCAAGAACTTAGCCCTCCAGGGAAGGGTTTGTGTTGCCAGTGCCAAGCCACAGAGCGAATGTGGTTCCAACTCGGGCTGATGTCTGCCTCCTGTCCTCCCTCCTTTCCTCCCAGAGCCTCAGACTATTGACACTTACCTCAGTGCCCACAATTAGATGCTGCTTTCTCTCCCTTTCTGTCCAAAATGCAGTGTGCAATCTAATTTCAAGAGCAATGAGATAGGAGGAAGAAATAAAAGACATTTGAATCAGAAAGGACACTATAAAATCAATTTTATTTGCAGATAACTTACAGGCTCCTGCCTGTAATCTTAGCTAGCTACACAGGAGGGTGACACTCATGGGTTAAAGCCAGCATGGGCAAAATGTCCATGAGACTCTTATCTCCAAGTAATGACCAAAAAGCCAGAACTGGAGCTGTGGCTCAAGTGGTAGAATGCTAGCCTTAAGTGACACACACACACACACACACACACACACACACACACACACACACACACACACACACACACCAGTGAATCTTCACAGCAGTTAGGAACTACCCAAAAAGGAAACAAAACAATCATGTTTTCAATAGCATCAAAAGGAATGAAATACCTAGGGTTAGCTCTAAACAAAGAGGTATAAAACATGTACATTAAAAACCATAAGACTATAATGAGCCCAAGATCCTGCATTTCTATCAGGACTCTCTAAAGACAATATGAATGGACTAGACCATGGATTCTGCATACAAACAACCTGGGTTCAAATCCTGGTACTGTAGTCAGTCCTGTGACCTTTGACAAGTACCTGACCTTTCTTCCCTTCTGTATTCATAAAATGAAGACAATTATTTTTTTAAAATGCCAAAAGTAGTGGAGGAAAACCCCGTAAGACACTGATGTGAACACACCCGTGCTACAAGAAGTGATGATGTTTCCAACCTTAAAGCCAATGGTAGCAGGCATGAGGAAGAAATTGAGAGCATCAGAAATGATAAATCTGTGGGTGAATATAACAACTATTTTTGGTCTTATTTTCTTTATGATGTGCATGACAGTTTTCAGGGAAAATATAATGTTATCCTTCTGCATTTACAACGGAAGTGGGTAGACCACAGAAAACAATTGAAACATGCAGGATGAAGAGGAGAGGCAGGTGTCAATGGAACTGCATCATCACAAGAGCTGTGTATTTCATGTGAAGTGGCCCAACCTTAACTCTAATTAAACTCTAAAACACACCTGTAATCCCAGCAATGTGGGAGGTTGAGATGTGAGGATTGTGCTTCAAAGCCCACTGGGTCAGATAAATTGGAGAGATTCTTATCTCCAGTTAACTAGCAAAAAAGCCAGAAGTGGAACTGTGGCTCAAGTAGTGGAGTGCCAGCCTTGAGCAAAAATGTCAAGCAAGAGACTCTAATTTCACACCCCCATAATGGCAAAAAAAATAAAGAAAAAAGACCTAAAAAGTGAAAATGTTTATAATGTAATCTATTAGAATAGCCCTTGATAATAATTCAAAGAGGTATAGATAAAAATCAACAGAGAAATTAAATGAAATTTCTAAAAGATATTTCAAAATTAAAAAAAAAAGAAGATAGGGATACAGGTGGACCCATTGCAACAATGAGACGTACAAGTCTTATGTCGAAAACGAACTTTACAACTTTGGTGGGGCGGGGGAGGAGGGTTGGGTGGGAGAGCAGAGGGCGGGGGGAAGGATGGAATGGGAAGGGGAAACAAAGGAGGAGGCTACAATGCTTGATAAGAAATGTACTCATTATCTTGCCCATGTAATTGTAACCCCTCTGTACAGTATTTTCACAATAAAAAAAATTAAAGAAAAAAAAAGAAGAAGAAAACCCAGAAAGGAAAATAGAAACCAAGTAGCAATCTAAATCCAATCCTGTCAATAACTGTGGTAAAGGGCAGTGGATTAAAAAACGTTCCCTGTCAATAGCAGGAAGTATTTTAAACACCATGATACATTAAGGCAGAAAGGAAACAGATACCCCCAATCCTGGCCCATAAGCTGCTGGGGGCGTGTCTGCCTCTCCCTCCACTTCAAAGGATGTCTCAGAGAGCCACAAGACCCAGACTGGTCCACTGCAAAGAGTGGGTAATGCCCAGCAGACTAGAGGTGAGGGATCTGCCCTGGGCTCGCAGGCCGGAGCAACCACCAGGGTAGGAACGAGCCCAGCTTTGGAGTTAGAGCTCTAAGGCAGTGTTGCCTCAAGGTTTGAGCAACCCCTGACCAGCAAAGCTGTAGCAGCAGGAGCCCTTCTCCACACAGGCCTAGAGAAAACTCCTCTGAAGCATTAAGGTTAGAAACCTACTACCCCTTTCTCCTTCCCCATGTCTCTCTTGTAGAATGGAAATGTCTATCCCAAGACTGTCCCTGCATTACCTTTTCGAAGCACATGTTGTCCAATCACAGGCACACAACAGGAGAGTAATTTCCCTCCAGATGAAAAGTACCTTGAGTCTCGCCATCTACTACTTAAATGACATTCCAGTGAGACTTTGGACTTTAAAATCAATCTCGGAAGGAATTAAGCCATGGGGAGCTACGCTGATGAAGTGAATATAATTTGCATGTGGGAAGGGCATGAATTTTGTTGGGGAAGACAGGGTAGAATGCTATGGTCTAAATATTCATATTTCCTGTCTTCCAACTTGGCATCTTGAAGCCCAACCCCCAAAGTTTGGAGGTGGGGCCATTTGGTGAAGGCTGTGCCTCTTATAAATGGCTTTTATAAAACAAGGGAAGGAGCTTGGTGCAGTGGTGTACACCAGCAAGCCTAGCTCCGGGGCAGCTGGCAGCAAGATGGTGAGAGTTCACATCCATCCTGCGCTGCAGTTTTGGGCTAGACTGGACTACACATGAGACCTTGTCTCAAAAAATTTAGAAAGAATGAAATAGAAATAGAAGAGAATAGAAAATAGAAAACGCGGTATAGAATAGAAAGAATGAATGGAATGGAATAGTACAGCTAATTTGCCACTTCTACCATATGAGGACACAGCTAGAAGGGCCATCCTTGAGGAGTAAGTGCTCACCAGACACCGCATCTTCCACACTCTGATCTTGAGTGTTCTGCCCTCAAGACCATGAGAAGCGAAAAGTGTGAGTTTTGAAGGGGACCTTGTTTGTGGGATTGCTGTAACAGCAGCTTGAATGGCCAAAGACAGGAAGCCACGGCTGGCTGTTCCTCCTTGCCTCCTCTCGTCTCCAGTGACACCTCGTAGAGACTCAGTGAAATCTGAGGAACTTTGGTTTCCTCATTGTTTGGGAGCTTCTGGGTCTGTTCCACAAGAGGAACAAGCTAGAAATAATGCAGGGTCCAACTGACATGCCTGAAAATTCCACCATCATCCATTTCTCCGGGTGGAGGGAAGCCCCCAGGAGAAGGAGAAGGAGATTAGGAGGTGCTCTGACCTCTCAGCTCCCTGTTGGTTAACAACCTCATTCTAAAAGACAGTCCCATCAAACTTCAGCAGGCAGAGGGCTGAACAAAGGGAGCAACAACCAAGCTTGTTTGCCTGTAGGAGGAGTGTGTAGCTTAGGAAGCTGCAGGAAAGAGCCAGCCAGAGAGAACAGAGAGTGGACAAAGTGAGCAGATCCAGCCCAGCCCAGAGGAAACCTACGGACACTGGAGCGAGGGGTGGAGATGAGAGCAAGAGGTAGCCTAGAACCCAGTCACGCCTGGCTCCCCTTCTTCCCACCTGGGCCCAAGGTGCTAGAAAAATATTTGATGAAGAGAGCAGAGAGACGTAATATTTGCTGTGTTTATTTTTTAGTAAATACTCCTACCATGCTTCCTCTCGAGCCAGGTACCATTCTAAGTACTTAACAAATATTAACTTGAATTTAGCCAGAACAATGCTCTTATCAAAAGTCAGAGGTTGAAAGCCCAATTCCACCAGTTCCTGACTGTATGAACTCAACCAGAGACTTGTAGCTGGCAGGGTGGTTTTGATTCCCTATAGAAGAGGTACAGTAGTGACCTTACCTTGTAATTAATAGGTGACCATCAAGCTAAAAGCCACAAAGACACTTTGTGGACTATGAAATGTTTTGCAAAGCATTACAGACGCTGTAAGAAAGTGTAGGTCCGGCTGAACAAATAATCACAACAAAGCCACCCTTTCCCTGTTCAAGATTGAAACAATCTAGTCCCCGGGGGCTTTGGAGGCATCGATTAGTTCCAGTCCCGCTTCCCAACCCATTAAGCCGCATGGCTGTAGGCAAGCTACTTCATCTCCCAGTGAATCTGTGTCCTCTACAAAAATCAGGACTAAGAATGGATCCGCTCCATCGAGTTGCTGTGAAACTCTGAAGGAAAATAAAAAGGGTAGAAATGAAATGCATAGGACGGGGACCTAGAGTAAATGCACTGTGGATTGTCCACACCTCTGCTCTGCTAAACCCCACTGTGTTCTGATGAAGGTATTACTATTGTTATTATCCTCATTTCCAGAGGAGAAAGCAGAGGTTAGCCAGCTTACCCAAGGCCACACACCCAGGGAGTGATGGAGCCAGGATTCCTAGACAGATCTGTCAGCCTCGGGCAGTTTTTGTGGTTGCCTAAGCAAATGTTCTCACCCTCGGTAAAATGACACAGCAGAAACACCTGAGGGAATTCTGGAGCGTAAGAAAATGAACACAAAGCTAGAGAAGAAAAAGAGGTGGCAGGGCCTTATTTCTCCCTTAAGTGTTGAGTTGTTGCGAAGCGGAAACACAAAACCTTCAGATGCAAATGTTGGAACTGACAAGGGTCCGGGGGCCATCTGGCCTCCCCTCCTGCCCAGTGCAGCCGTGGCAGAACCTGGCAGATTAGGAACTGAACTTGTCTCTGCTTTCTCCTGGACCATAACACAAGCCTTGCAATTAGATAAGACAGAGCTCTGGACGATGGAGTATGCATAGGAAAGACGTACTCCTCCCCCCAGGCCCGGCCGCAAGTCCCTTCCTCCCCTTCTACACTGAGCAATTAAGCATGGTGACCTAAAAAAGCCATGGGTGAAAGGGACCTGTGTCCCCAAAACCCCTCCATACCTAAACCACTCGGACAGAACTTTACATGAGCAGAAAGAAATTCTTCTGGGATGATAGAACTATTATCGCAATCTGGGTAGTCACCACGGCTAGTATAGCTTTAGCCAGTGCAGCAAGATGGGTGGGCTTTCTGTGAGCTTCTGCCCAATGACGGGGAATTCATTTCCTCCCTCATATGTGTAAGGAAAAACCAAAAAAAAAAAAAAAAGCAGAAAAGAGAACTCAGCAGTCTAACGGGCTTTATTCAGGATCGTAACCTGGGAGGGGCAACCAAGCCTCCTTCAGCCCAGCTGAAGAGGAAACGGGGCACCCTCCTTAATAACTAGAGTCCCCTTTTATCAAGCAGAAAGATGAAGTCAGGCGGGGCAGAGGTCAGGGGTGATTCTGCATAGGGTGGGCAGGATGGAAACTGGGAAAGGGGGTCTTTGTGCAAAGATGGAGTCAGTGTGAGAGAACAAGCCTATCTTGAGTTACAGGAAAGGGGTTTTAAACAGCATCTTCACTTAGCGCTCTGTCCCAGTGATCTCCCTCAAAGAGTGTGTTTGGGAAGGAGGGGAAAAGGAGAGGAGATGATCCAGCAAGATCGGCAGCCAGGGCATTTCAGGAGGTGTTTGTCAAAGGAGGAGGTAAATGTTTCCAACTTATTTCATATCGATATGTCCAGTTAACAAACATCTATTGAGCTCCTACTGTGTGCCAGGCACTGAGCTAGGCATACAGCTCCAAGACCTCTGTCCTCTAGAAGCTCATCTCTCAGACAATAATCAAGTGAGCTGGCCCTTAAGTGTGGCATTTACAGACTCTTAAAAAGTAACTGGGGGAGGGGGGAGGGCAGGGAGAGGGAGGGGTAAGCAGGAGATAAAGAGGGGGGGGTAACAATGATGAAAAACAAATTTACTTATTGCCTTACCTCTGTAAATGTAACGCCCCCCAGCTTATCACTTTTTCAAGTCCAAAAAAAGGGGGAAAGGGAAAGAAGAAGGCAATAAAGAAACCAATCAATGAGACAGAAGAGCAGAGAGGATCAAATTTAGCTGAGGTAGGGAGGAGTGATGGACATTGTCACCGAGGAGGTGACAGAGACTATGGCAGACAGCCCTGATTGTTAATATTTTGTGTGTGTGTGTGTGTGTGTGTGTGTGTGTGTGTGTGTGTATGAAATACATACATATTCTTATATTAGCAGGAAAGTATATTCGCTTTAGTTCTACGCCTCATCCTAATGATAGATTCTGGAATCTCAGAAATATCTGTACCCTTCCTTTCACAAAGACAACCTCTCCAACACCCAACATGTACTCACAGACAGCCATTCTCTTCCACCCCTGGAGTCCTGTCCCCCAACCCCAGCCACCCCAAAGCAGCAGGCCGATTGTAGCCAGGATGCAGGTGAATTGAGGGGTGAGGGTTGCCCCATTCCCATGCTGCTTTTTAATTTCCCCAGGGCTCCCTGTGAACTGCTGGCTCCTGTTGGTGATTGTTCTCCGACACAGGGAGGTAGCAGGCAGGGTTAGAAGCCTCCAAGGCTCCCGCTGGAAGCTTTCTGGCTCTCTTGAAAACAGTTCATTTATTTATTTATTTCTGTGTTAAAAACCGTATCCTTCCCCTTGGTTTGAACACCGAAACAACCCCAGCTGTCCCCAACTCAGGCACTTGGCTAGGGAGTCAAAGAGGGACCTCCAGATTCCTGCTAAGGTCCACTGGGAGTGGCGGGAGTGGCCTTGTCAGGAGGAAGCCGGCAGTCCGTCCATCCTCTCCCGGCCTCCCTGGAATCAGAGGCCCCAAGCAGCCCTCCTGGAACCGCGGGAACCACCCCCTCCCCCCTTCCCTTCTCAAATGGTCCCTAACTCCGGTGGCTCCTTGTCAGGCATGAGCATAGAAGCCCTGGAGCCAGGCACCGTGACAAGGACTGTTCTTCTTGCATGAAAACAACGGCTGCTCCTGGCTTTCTCGCACTTTCCCCTGAGGTCACTTAGGGCAGAACTGAGGCAAGACTTCCAGAGGGTGTGGTAATATTTGGAGAAGCAAACGGTGGGGGCCGTAAGAACAGGACGTGCTGTGCCCAGCACCCGCCGAGGCTCCAAGCGGGAGCCGAAGTCTGCTGCCTGCAGCCCTGGTCTTCAAGAACCTTCCCACACCTTCTGGACGGCACCATCTGCACCTTCCTTCCCTCCCTCACCTATGCCCACACGCTGGGCAAGGGAGTATGATGAGAAGGCTGGGTTTCACCCGGAGAGTAAAACATAGGTACGTCTTCTCTTTCATGATCAAATTGGGGACCACCCAAGAGGATGAGCACCTCTTTAATTTTGCACCCATCTCGTTCGCTGCCCCCTACTTTGAGCCCTGTGCAGGCCTCCTCAAACCTGGCTGCCCATGCAGTTCAATCCAACTCCGTCGCCAGTCCCAAACCACCGCTGGAAAGAATCTCTATAGAAATAGCTGCCCACTGGGGCAAAAGATCAAACCCAGTTTTGCAGAGGCTGGTTCTTACCTTGAGCTTTGGCTAGAGAGAACTTTCACTTTGGAAATATGTGGCCTTGTGTTTAAAATTCAGAATTTGAATTTGAGTGAAACGGAAGGGCCCATGCTAGCCTCCTTGAAAACAGAAGCTTTGGCCCCTCCAGGCTGGGGTCGAGGAGTTAACTGCCCTTTGAACCCTGTGGACATGACCTTGCCCTCCAGTCCTCACTGTCTACCTGTAATGATAGCTGTCCTGTGCTGCCCCTTCCCTGTATATAGGCATCTCAGGTTGTAATATTTGGTCTAATATGGGGATGGGGCATGGCTCAAATAATACAGCAGCTGTCTCACAAATTGAGGTCCTAGGTTCAAACCTGAGTACTGTCTCACACACACACACACACAAAATGTCCAAATGCAAAGTAGCTTGTTTTAAAGGTGCAATTCCAGGCATGAGTGACAGGTCAAAGTGGAGGAATTGGGAGATAAGAGGAGGGTGAACTTTTTTTTTTTCTTCCTTGATATCCAACATCAGCAGCAGGTCTCTGGCCCATTCCCAGGGTGCATAAATGTTGGAAACTATAGTTGGCAGGTACAAACACATTCTATGCCTGCATGCAAGAAAACCTCAGGACAGGGCTGGGAAGGTGGCTCAGTGGTAGAGTGCTTGCCTTGCATGCCTGAGGCCCTGAGTTCAATTCCTCAGCACCACATAAGCAAAAAGAAAAAAAAAGCCGGAAGTGGTGCTGTGGCTCAAGTGGTAGAGTGCTAGCCTTGAGCTGAAGAGCTGAGGGACAGTGCCCAGGCCCAGAGTTCGGGTCCCACGACCGGACCCAAAAAAAAAAAGAAAAAGAAAAAGAGAAAAAGAAAACCTCGGGACTAAGTAGCTAAGCCACAGTCATGGAGCCCTCCCATGCTGGTGTCTGTCTGCCGTGTCTCCTTTCTTAGAGAGGAGCGCGGGGTGGGTTATTTCCTGAGGGCTCCGTCTTGAATTTAATGCTCGCTATTCTTGGGTGGAACAATTCTTGCAAAAGAGAAATCGCCGAACATTGTTCAGGCCTAGTTTAGAAGAGCAATTGAGTGAAGATCAAAACGAATCCATTTCATCAATAGCATGGAATTTGGCAACTTTCTGCAGCTCTCTACTTATCCCTCCATAATTCCTTCGGTTCTGCTGAGAATCTGCACTTAGACCCACTCAACAATAGCCTGCCTCAACAGGCACTTGCCTTAACAATCGCTGGGCTGCTTGAGAATTCACTCAGTGTGAAAGCTAGCCAGCTAAAGACTGTGTCCCTACCCTGAAGACACTGGTCTCTGAGGAAACAGATTTTGAAACGTTAAAGCACTCATTGGTCAGAAACCAAAACCAAACTGTACCTCTGATGGATGGAGGAATGGCCGAAGCTGGTGTCTTCCCTGCTCACCTGTATCTGTCCAATACCCAGTCATCCTTTACTCCCTGTCTAAACCCCCACCTCCTTAGATTTAGCCACTCTCTCTTTTTCTGACTCCTCCTCTGATATACGTGGTCTGGGTCTGGGTCTGGATTCTGTGAGCATTGTGTACAACTGTCTGCCATGTAACCTTGAAGACGAGGGCTGGGCTTCCCTAGGATGGCTGAGTACCAGGTTTGGGCAATTGGGTGGCCATCCCTGTGCTCTCCACCATCCCAGACCCCCTTAGTAGTGACTTTGTTCTCCGCAGTAGTCAATATTTCTGCACTCACTGCTAGTTGTACAAACCAGGAGGTGACAGCTGGCCCATCCAGGGTGCTTCGTGTCTAGCCAGAGAGCAGGACGTAGCTTCCGTTTGTTCTTTTTGGTAGTAGGAAGCTCTTCCCACAATCATGACTCAAGACAGACATATAGCTACAAGAATTTATTTCAGTTGTGTAAGTTCCTTTTCATAGCCGTGTTTGGTTGTGTCTTTAATTTTATTGTGCTTTAAAAAAAAAAAGATGACAAGAGTGAAGAACAAAGTATGATTCAACCCAGCAGATATGGACAGCATGTACTGTGCCTCCACTCTACTGTCTTTGTCTGTACATGTAGCATGGGTGCGCTGGGTCTTGGTACAAGTCCTAGGTGTGGCTAGAGTAAGGCTAATGTAGGAAGAACCCCAGAGATGAGCGGTGCAGGTAGAACAAGGCCAGATCCTTGAGAACCTACCAGGCTAAGGAATTTCTACTCCATAACCAGAGGGATTGCAAAGCAGAGCAGAGTCCCTGTAGGTCTCTGTTGGAGCCAGGCAGGGAATTAATGGATGCTTCTCTGTGAGAAGAGCCAGGAATCTCAGCATGTTTTTCCCTCCTCTTCAGTCCTGGGGGACAATGGGGGTCAGTACTCCCCTTTGGTAGAGCTGCCCCCCCTGAACCTACCTTCTCTCCCACTCCGTTTTTTTTCCAGTTGGAGCAGCTCAAAATGAGGAGCACAGAAGTGAGAGCCAAGGCCTCCGTGGGAAGACCAGCCTGCCCAAATGTAACTCCATTGCTCAAGGTAGATTCTTGCACCCAAGGGCCATGACCACTGTCTCTGAAGGGAGTGGGAGACGAAGCCAGCTCAGCCCGGCTCACAAGACCTACCCAGGCTTGGCAGCACTTGAAAAGGATCCTGGGAACTTTGTTCCAGATTTTATTTTGTTTTGTTCACAGGCCCTTAAACTAAACTGCAGAGATCACCCCGGAGGGCTTCGTTACCCATCACTCTCCAATCCCCAGGACCTGCCAAGAGCCCCTCCCAGCCCATTTCCCCAACCGGCACTTCTCAGCCCCCCTCAAACAAGTCAGCATCTTGTTTCCAAACTTCTCCCCCGTCCAGCACAGAGCAGCCAGCGTTCGTGGGGTCAGCTCCAGGCGAGAGCTCGGGGTGGTCAGAGGCCGCCACAGCCTTACTTGTGACTTGCTCAGGGACTTGGGCCCACCAATACCAGGTCTAAGTATTTCCTTCCTGTATCAGATAAACTGAGGCACAAGAGAACAACTTCCCCATCCCTAGCAGAAATTCGATTTAAATCTGATTCTGAATCCAAAGCTGGGGCCTCTGAGATCCTCCAAACCCACTTTCCACCCCGCAATGGGCAGCTGCCCCTTATTCTGCCCCCCCCACCAGCTCCAAATGCTCACTTTGCTTTGCTCCTGTATTTGCACAGACCCCCAATTCTTCCCCCACAAAGCTCCTGTGGGGACCAGTCCAAGCTCTGCCATGAGTTGATTTGTACAGCCCTGGGGAGAGTTCCTTCAACTCTTTGGGCCTTGGTTTGGTCATCAGTAAAATGAAGAGCCCCTGCCTTTATCTCAGCATCCTCTCCCTCTCCGCCCCCACCAAATGTGGATATCTCTGGGGCCTTGGGAACTGAGATGGATACATCCTATGGGAAGATCTCACCACTGCAGAAATGGCCCACCCAGTACAGAAGCCCGTGCTCTGCCTGCCACTGCGAACACCCGGAGGGGCTCCACAAATAGATGGAGCAACAGGTGTTTGCACTGGGGGGGAGACGACAGCATGGTACCTGCCAAGTCTGCTGGCAGAGCTCGCTCTTGGCGCTTTCCACAGAGAGAGGCCACATTCCTCCGTGGCCCGGGAAGCCCAGCTCAGGAGGAAAGCAAGCACTGAGGGGACCTGTTTGTTTTGAAAAGGCTTGTAAGCCTCCAAGTTCTGTCTGCCGTTGAGGTAGGCCGAGGAGGGAGGAGGGGCACAGGGTGGAAGAGAAGAGTTAGAGCAGCTTCTTGTTCCTCGCTGTTGAACAGAAGCTCAGTCTGCCTAGGGCACAGGCCAGAGGCTCTCCCTTCAGGCGCAGTGAACTGCTCTGTCTTGACCCTAAACCTCAGCCTAGCTAAACTGACCTCTGGCAGCTACATTCCAAGCTAGTGTCGTGTCTGCATATCCACTCTGTAGAATAGTGGTGACAGAGAACTGCAGACTGGTGGCTTAGAACAACGTGAGCGTATAACCTCACAGTTCTGGAGTCCAAGGTCAAGGTGATGGTCGGGGCTGTGCACCCTCTGAAATCCTTCCCACATCCAGTTCCTTGTGGTCTCAGTTAGTGATGGCATTCCTCCAGTCTGCCTCCATCTCCACGTGACCTTTTCCCATCTTTCCTCTATGTCTGTCTCTGCAAACAAATTCCCTTTTGTTATAAGGACACCAACCATGTTGGGTGCCTATAGTAATTACCTTGATTGCCTCTGTGTAGGTCCTGTTTCCAAATAAGAGCACACTCTGGAATACTAGAGCTTAGGACTTCAACATAATCTTATGTGGTTGTTGTTTTGTTTTGGCTTTGAGTTGTTTGTTTTTTTAAACTATAGTAGGGTTTTGAACTCAGGGCTTTGTTCTTGCTAGATGGGTACTCTATTACTTGAACCATGCCTTCATCCCTCTTTGTTCTAGTTATTTTTTAAACAGGATCTCACTTTTACCTGGGCTCACCTAGAACTCAGTCCTCTTACTTACTTCTCAAAGCTGAGATGATAGGCAGGCACCACTGTACCCCATTAGATAAGAGTCTTACAAGATAGAGTTTTGCAAACTTTTGCCCTAGGCCTTCCTTGAAATGCAATCCTCCATATCTTAGCCTCTTGGGTATCTAGGAATACAGAATTGTCACTCCATCTGGCTTCACCATATCTTTGAGTGGACAAAATTCAACTCATAACATCTATGTGCCTCGTGAGTGGGAAGTAGAGACTTAAAGTATATGAATTTGAGTCTCATTCTCCCAAATAACTAGCTACTTGTGCTAGTTTGTTCGTTTGTTTTACAAGATAGAGTCTCACTATGTAGTCCGAACTGATGTAGAACTCTCAAGCCTCCAGCCTCCTGCCTCTGCAATTCTGGAATTATAGACGTCAACCACCACACCTAGCAGGCTACTCAGTTTTTATAAGCAATTTGACCATAGCTCACTTTGCTTGTTTAACTTGGGGGAGAAGATTACATGAGATCATCAAAAGAAGCCACCCGATTTATAGCTTGAAGTGACCTCTGAGATCATCCACTCTTTCCCTAAGTGCGCTCATCAGAATATTAATCGTACGGAGTCACCCTGGGTGAGCGCTGAATCTGTGAGTCCCTCTCAGTACATCTGAATGTGCATTAGTAGAAGAAAGCCCTGGAAAGTCCAACTGTCAGGAAGACTGTGCCCTGGCATCTCCCAAACCCATTCCACCACAGTACCCTGTGATTCGGGTGATCTCCAGTGCCACTCTTGCTCAGTGGTCCCACACTTGGGAGACCTCCATGCAGATTAGAAAACCTGTGCTTCGGTCCACTACTTTATAAATCATCTGTTCCAAAATCTTCACCCCCAATGCTCCACTTCAGGAGAACTCAACTGAAGACAGCCTGTTCCCCAAGATGAGAATGGATTTACTGATTTTTTAGATGATTTTTCAATCTACGTACCCATTAGTAAATTTCCAAACAACACAGAAAGAACAAGAACGGTAAATAAAACTCACTTTGAATGTCCCTAACCCTAAAATAATCAGCTTACAATGAGATTACGTCTTCATTACTTCATGACATCTGCCACCTTCTGATTGCATAGGAAAGCGATAACACTCGGAATTAGGACAGAAGCTGGGGCCCCGAGTACAAGTTCAAATGCATGTCCCTGGGTCCATTGTGATTTGAGTTGTAGGCAAGTCCCCTGGCCTTCCCTCTCAGTGCCCAGGTTCCCCTTTGCATTATTCAGAAGAGAGTGTCTATGGAAGACCCTGGAAACTGGTCCTATTAATGGCTAGCTACCTTTTGTTGAGGACCTACTATGTACACACCATATTATATTATTTTCCACATTATTGTAACCAGGAAGTTAACTGACTCCTCATCCACCCAAGGAGACAGGTGATGTCATTGAGGCACTAGGCATGCTTTGTCTACAGTATCAGAGCTGTACCAACATCAGAGCCAGAAACCAAACCCAGTACCCAGTTCTGCCTGACTCTCCCCCAACAGCCACAATTTTGGGTCCACATGTTGCAGACATGGCTCCTGTTTTCTGTCTTTTCAGCTCTTATCAAATGCTCTTGTTACTACCTTGGGATAGTTCTGTCCCTTTGCATCCTATCTCTGCAAAGCAAAAAGCACAGAATAAATAAATCTACCTCAGTCTCCCCTGCAGCTTGGATGACGGCAGGTGTACAAGGCTCTGGCCCTCAGCTCACCCTCTAGAACACCGGTTCTGAGGACAGCAATTGAAGTAGAAAGGTTTTCCATGGGATCTCTCCTGCTGGCAAGGATCCGGCTTGTGTGGTGATGATATTTGCAAGACTGAGGTCTTGGCGCAGAGGCAGTAGTAGCTTCTTCTGGACTTAGAGAGACAAGAGCAGGTGCCTGGTCCATGCCCCCATGATCATCCGGGTCTTAGAAGCTTGGCTTCAAGGTTAGGTCTCCATATTTCAGCTGCCAGTGTCTCATCCATACACTCTTCTTCGCCCAGCCCGCCAGCGGGCTTCTGTTGCTTGCCACCAGAAACCCTGACTGATAGTGCTGTCACAAAAGATGTCCCTTACTACACAACTCTAGGGGCTTTGTGCATCTACAGACTGGTCATTGGATTTCTGACCTGGCAAATGTCCTGAAAAGATGTCCCCAGTCTGTCCCCTTAAGAACTGCCACTCTTTGTATGCCTTGTGCCCTACAATTCAGGACATAGCTGACTCACTTCTACATCGTTACTGTCAGTCTAGCAGTGTGGCCCATCCTTCAAAATTATTCTTTCCACTGGACCCTAAACTCAGTTTGGGGTCATAACTCATAACTGATAAGAAAATGTTTTGCTCCAGAGTTTAGGGTCTAATTCCAGCACTGTCTGACTGTGAGATGTAAATGGTCTAAGTCCATTGTGTCCTCTAGATCTTAGTTGTATACTGCCAAAGAAATATGTATTGATGTCATCCAACTGCTTAGAGAACAACTTGGGTGGTAGATTGAAAGCTCTTGGACTATGAATGTAGGACAGAAGAGATTCCATCTCTAAAACCGATTGTGTTCCTTGGAATACTTCAGGCTGGGCTGGGAAGGTGGCTCAGTGGTAGAGCACTTGCCTTGCATGCACAAGGCCCTGGGTTCTATTCCTCAGCACCACATAAGCAGAAAAGCTGGAAGTGGCACTTTGGCTCTAGTGGTAGAGTGCTAGCCTTGAGCTGAAGAGCTGAGGGACAACGCCCAGGCCCAGAGTTCAAGCCCCATGACTGACAAAAATAAAAAGAATACTTCAGGCTGCTAGGAGCAGAAAAATCTGAAACAAAATTAAAGTTATTGGCTCATTAAATGGAAGAATCCAGAAGTAGGTCACATCCCATGGTTTGATCTAGAGGCTCCAGATAGAGAGTCATGTTTTCTGCCATACTCTCAGCTCTGCCCCATGGACCATCAGTTTTTGCTTCTCCTGGTCATAATGGCCACTATCTTTGTAATTCCCACCTTCTTATGCCACACCACTGAGCATAAGAGAACGAATCAACCCCAGATTCTTCCATGAAAAAGAGAGACACTTTCTAGCACAGAAGTTCTCAGCAGGAAGCTCTTCTTTGTTCCAAAATGGGTCAGGTTGCTAAGCCTAGAACCAACTGGCAAGGCTGGTAATAAGATAAACTGAGTGGCAAAGATAATGGGAGTATACCCAGAGCTAGGGGTAGAGTGACTCACTCAGACCATCTGGCTCAGAAGGCCTGAGCCCTCTTAAGAAACAAGGCAAGAACAGTTGCTTGGAAGACAACCAACGAATGTCCAGTGCCCAGGCACACAGATCTATAGTTGCTCATCAAGAAAGATGACCACATCCTATTAAATAGTAAACCTGAGATTAAAAAAAAAAAGATTATGTCTACTAAAATCCCTACCTCAGGTCTGCTCCTGTATACATGCGTTTGTGTTAAGTGAACTTCTGACGGAGAAGTGGGTGATGAATTGACCACACCCTTCCTTTTATAAATTTAATTAAATTAATTAATTTATTTATTTTGCTATAATTTGTAAATAAAAAGTCAGTGCTTCATGTAAAATCCTCGATACAGCATGCAATGAAGTAGTACCACTAACCATCCATTTCCACCCCTGGAGTCCTCTATTTTCCATCCCAGGATCTCAGGCTGTCCTCCTCCATCATCTTTCATGCTGCTTGATGGAACCCTGGGCAAACAGTTGAAACAGCCTCCAGAAATTTCTCCCAACTGTGTCCATTTTGCTTCAACACCCCTGACGAATCACACACCAGCATCTCCTGCTCAGAATAGAAAGCAGTCCATTTTCATTCATATGCCATTCTAATTTTCACTGGTTTGGTCCCCCTCTTTTTTCCTCCCCAAGGTCTCTCCATTCGCTCCCATGACCTCATCCTGATATTTAGAATAATAGCCTTTTCCCATAGGTCATCAGCTTCTAAAATAAAATATTTCCATCAACGGAAGCTGCAGAGTCACTGAAATTATTATACCTCAGTTCAGAGTCACAAGCTCATTAAAGACTGATTATTGTGCTTTCCAAAAAGAACGGCCATGGAAAAAAGCAAGATGATTCTGTCTTTTTAACTAAGAAAAGAAATGCTTGGGCAGATTAAGATACAAGTCAGCCTTTGGAGAAGGAAGCTGAGACAACTAATAGGTAAGAAAATGAGAGGACAAAATGTAAGTGAACCACTAAAGTCTCCATAAGCATTTTATTGGCCTCTGAGTTTCAGTGACAGCAAGGCATTTTGATCAAAAGCACAAAACGTGAGAACAGACATCAAGAATTCTAGATCCCTGCAAGGTACCAGTAGCTCATGCCAATCATTTTAGCTACTGGCAAGGCTAAAATTTGGAGGATCTAGGTTCAAGGCCAGCCTGGGCACTCGTGAGACCCCTTTCTCAAATCAGTAGGTGGACTCGATGGCACGTGCCTGTCATTCCAGCTATGTGAGAGACTGAGATTAAGAAAACTGCAGTTCTTGGCTGGGAAGGTGGCTCTGGGTTCGATTCCTCAGCACCACATTAGCAGAAAAGGTCGGAAGTGGCATTGTGGCTCAAGTGGTAAGAGTGCTAGCCTTGAGCTGAAGAGCTGAGGGACAGCCCCAGGCCCAGAGTTCAATCCCCATGACCGCCAAAAAAGAAAGAAAGAAAGAAAATTTCAGTTCTATGCCAGCTTAGGCCAAAAAAAAGGGAGGGAGGTCCTCAAGACTCCATCTCAATGGAAGAAGCTAAACGTGGTGGGTGCATGCTATCATCCAAGTTATGATAGGCAGATTAACATAGGCAGATTGAACTCCAGGCCTGCCTGGGGAAAATACCAGGGAGGAGGCTGGAAGCTGGCTCAGTAGTAGAGCCTGCCTAACAAGCATGAAGCTCTGAGTTCAAATTCTAGATCCCAGGCTACGACTTGCTCCAGAGAGGATCCAGCCTGCCTATTGGTTGTGATGTTGGTTGACAGCTCGTGGATGGCATCCCTTCTTCCTTCTTCTCATAAGCCTTCACTGATCTTCTCCCTGAAAGCTCTCAGTGGCCTGAAAATCAACATCAACCCCAGGCACCCCACCCCACTTTTTCAAATGAGCAGAAAAAGCTGTGCCTGTCAGATTCTGACATTCTGATTCCCCTTTGCTGACCAGGCTTTCTTTATTCACCAACTCCCATAGCTGGTGTTTAATAATCAGTCTTCTTATGAATCACATAATTTATACTAACAACTGCTATTGAATGATTACTAATCAGTGGGAATAGAAATGACAGTAATATATCCAACTTGAAGTATCACAAAAGTCAGGCTCATGAAACAGTCCCCATAATCTAAGTCTAGGATGGGAACACTGGGCCAATGGTGGAGACTGATACCTGCCTATACAAGTATTTATATTTCCCATCATCCTTATAAACAAAACCTCTAATTCTACTTAGAGCAGATGTGTGCCTCCTAGAAGGACTACATTTCCCAGAATCGCTTGCAGAGAGAGAGAAAAGGCAAGCCCATGAAATGGTCATATGACTAAGCACTGGTCAATGAGAAGAAAGCAAAAATGTTATGGTGGCTTTGGAGGAATTTTCTTAGAAGACAGCTAGCATGGGCATTTTTCTTTCCATCGTGTTTACCTCTACTTCTAAAATTCTGCCTGGAATATGGATTGATGACTTGAGTCTTAACTGCTTTCTTGGATCTTGAGAACAATGGCTGAACCCTTCACTTCATAGAACTGAAGGCTAGCAGTGCTGTGACTCACTGATTGCTAGTCCAAGAAGGAAGTGAAGTTCTGTCTTATTCAAGCCTCTGTTATTTTTAGTTTTGGGTCACCTGCCATTGAACCCCAGCCTAACTGGTGTAAAAGAAATATGAAACAGAACGGATTGTAAGCACACTTCTTCCTGTGTTGTACATTTTCAATCAACAAACAGAGAGCCCATAGCATGCCAGATACTAAGAACAAAACAGAAGTGTGGTGTTGACATAAGCAACAGGGAAGACCTGCAACAAATCCAGCAGTCAGAGAAGTTTCCCAGAGGAGGCAGCGTTTAAGCAAAAACCTGAAGAATAAAAATGAAGCAGCCAAGTGAGGGTGCGGTTTTGCACATAGAGAGGATGGCAGATGTAAAGTTCCTGGGATAGGATCAGGGCAGCCTGGAGAACAAACTAAAAGCCAACCAGCATATGTGGGATGTTAGTGGAGCAGAACTATAATCCTGGGAAGACCTGGCATGGGCTCATGGACAGTGGACCAAGCCCGTTTGGTCCTGCATCATTCTGAACATTTATAGCCTCTAAGAAATAACCTTCTGAGCATAACAGCCACCCCTGTGAAGCCTGGAACAGCATATGTTCATGGCCCAGAGAAAGTGGCCAACAAGATTTCCTAGACTGGAGCTGAGAGAGAAAGAGAGAGAGAGTGAGAAAACAGATGGTCTTCCTGTTGGGAAATAAACTTCCAGGAGAGAAGAAAATGTCCTTTGAGGTTAGTCATAAATCCACAAAGCTCCACTTTCTTAACCAAACATCCCACTCCAAGAACTTCTAAATATCAAATGTTAGTCTTTTTCAGGAATTTTTTCAGGAAGGGCAGGTCTCAGTGGTGGAAGAGAAGTCAAAACCAAGGGGAAGATGCAGAAATAAAAGAAGGGTAAGGTGGGTGGGGAGGGGAGGGCAAACTGGGAGAGAGAGAAGGGGTAACATTGTCCAAAAAGAAATGCACTCATTACCTGACTTATATAACTGTAACCCCTCTGTACATGCCGTTTATAAGAACATATTTTTTTAATTTTTTAAAGACTTAACTGGTTTTACCAAATTGAGTATCCTGTGTGACCTAGAGCAGAGAATTAGTATGTGTCTCTTTCAAAAGCAAGTTGATTGTGAGGTAGACTGTGGTTTGAGATGAACCCGGGGAGAAATTTAGTGAGATTCCCCCATCTCCACAAACAAGCCAGGCACAGTGGTTTACCTATGTAACTTCAGATATGCAAGAGGCATTGATAGGAGGATCTCGATCTGAGGCTAGCTGTGAGAAAACTGTGGGACCCTGGGTGAAAAATAACTAAAACCCCCAAATGGCTGTGGGTGGACAGGTACCTGGTCTGACTTACATTAGTGCTGCCATAAAAATGGGTTGCAGGTATTATGCGCTGACTTTGATTCCATCCAGTGTTTGCCTAGGAGTGATGTAGCTGGATCGCCTGGTAGTTCTATTTGTTTTTTGTTTTGTTTTGTGTGTGTTTTAGAGTTGTATTGAGATTTGAACTCAAGTACTCCCTTGAGCCATGCCTCTAGCCCTATTTTTGGTTTTCTGAGGCACATCCATACTGACTTCCGTAGTGGTCACACTAGTTTACATTCCCCCCCTCTGTGTAAGAGTTCTTTTTCCTGTGTTAGTTGTCAGATGTCTTGATGATGGCCATTCTGATTGGGGTGAGTGGAATCTCCCTGCAGTTTTGATTTTCATTTCCCTGATGACATTTGCATTTGTTTATTGGCCATTTGCACTCCATCTGTTCAATTTATTTGTCCAGTTATTGCTTTGATTATGGAGGGGTAGGTGAATTGGTATATAATTTTTAAGGCCTTTATTCTAGATTTTAATCCCTGTTCAGCTGAATAACTGGCAGTGATTTTCTCCCATCCTATTGGCTTCAGACTGGTGATTTCTTCCCTTACTGAGAGGAAGCTTTTGAAATTTGATAAAATTCTCCTTGTTGATTCTTGCAATTGTTTCCTGAGCTACTGGAGTCTTACTCAGAAAGCCCCTGCCTATGCCTGTGTCTTCTAGAGCATTCCCTATGCTTTCGTGCAGTCGTTTTAATGTCTCATGTCTTACATTAAGTCTTTAAATAGTTAGTAGAGGGCAGGAATTGAGGACTCTGAGAGTCTAGCTTGCGGATATCCAGTGTTCCCAATACATTTGAAGAGACTGGTGTTTTGTTTTGTTTTGTTTTGTCCCAACATAGGTTTTTGCATGCTTATTCAGGACCAAGTGACTATAACTACACGGCCCCCTTCCTGGATCCTCTGCTGTGTTCCACTGGTCTACATGTCTGCTTTCGTGCTGGCACTATGCTGTTTTTGTTGCTAGGTCTCTGTTGTATAATTTGACATCAGTATTACCCTACCTCCATCTGCTACCTTTTCAGTCAATGCTTTGGACTTCTTCCCAATTTCACCATGACGTCTGGACCTCATAACCCTAGCAGGAACACCGCACTCATCAATTTTGACAGGATGGAGCCATAGCTCAGGTGGGAAGTGGACTGAGAGCCACTTAAGTTACTGGGGAAGAGAGGCACCGCTCTGATGGTACAATGGTCACCTCTTGGGCAGTTCCACTCCTAGCAGTTTTCCTCCAAAGCTGGAACAGATCTCCGTTCTTCACTGGATCGCACAGTCAGTTGTGCACCTTTAGGAAGCCACATGCACTTTAAGTTTGGTGTTCAAATAGGCGTCTATCTGCAGGAGAGTCAGACTCAATGCAGGGAGGTCCTCGCAATTAGACTCCAAGGAAACGAAACTAGAAAGGAAAAAAGCCAAGTGATAAATCACAGCTCTTACTCAACCTGAGACACAGTGGCCCTTCCCAGGTGATGAGCTGGGGTTCGACCAAATGTTGCTGCGAGCTTGGAGCCAATGAGGAGCTCCCAACTCACAGCCTGGGGCGCCCCCAGCCTCTCACCACCAGATCCAGCTGGCCACCAAGAGAAATGAGCCACCACCACCACCATCCCCCCCCCCCCGTCACATTCCTCATCTCACCAGAAAGAAATGCGGCCAAAGGCGTACTGGGATGCTCATCAGAGCCACAGAACTCCAAATCCCTCCCAAACCAGATAATGCTCAATCACACAAACCACCCCTAAATTCCAATGCCTGTACTGTGCAAGTACTCAATTTTTGTGTGTGTGTTTAGGGTTTTGTTTTCATTTTTATTTGTGCCAGTCCTGGGACAAAACTCAGGGTCTGGACACTGTCCATGAGCTTTTTGTTTTTAGTTCAAGGCTGGTGCTCTACCACCTGAGCCATGCCTTCACCTCCTACTTTTTTGGTGGTTAAGAATAGACATTCCTGTCCTCACTGGCTTTGATTTCAGAACAATCTTTTAGAAATGTTAATCAGGTCTTATGTCCAGCCTTTAAAATGTTCAGTGACCTCCCATCACTCTTCTGATGAAGGTCAAACAGCCCGACTTGCTAGCCAGGGCCTTAGGTGAGCTTGCTCCCCATTGCCTCCTGCGCCACACTTCTATGTAGCCATTTCTACTTCTCTCAGTTCCTTAATGCACCAGGCTTCCTCCCCAACCTCATAGTCTTCCAGAATGTTCTCCTTCCCCTTCGCAGTACACTGCATACATGATCATGTGTGTGCCTGTGTGCACACGTACACACACATATTGATGCATGCATTCACATGTATACAACCGCATACCTCAATCTCAGCTGGAAAGCTCAGCTCAGGACACTATTTTCTGTTCTTCCTGACCCTGTCGAGTTCCAATCACACTTCAGATCATACCAGATTAGCGTAGCAGCTCATTGTATAGATGTATACACAACTGTTGGTAGAATTCTTTGATGAGTTTGTCTTCCCTAGGAGACTTCAAGACAGTGAGGGTGCGGGAGAGAGACTGTCACATTAGCCACTGTGTCCTCCATGTAACCCAGCCCCTGACAAATAGGAGACCATCCACTGGTGCCCATGAAGTGAATGAGCATATGGAAATGCCAAAGGAATAGGAACTATACAATGATGGAAAAGAGTATCAGAGAAAAAGAGCACCAGCCCCCTGCTCCCTTAGAAGGGCAAATGTGGATGGCAGAATTCCAACTCAAGCGTGCAAGCAATCTCATCTCCTTTGCTTTCTCTGCTGAGCCTCAGTCTTCCAGGCTGAAAAAGGAAGAACAAAGACCTTCGGTGAGCACCACCCCTCCACCTCCCAGACATGAGTGAGAACCCACGACAGACAGCTGGACCTCCAGAAACAGGACACGGCACTGGGCCCCTGCCTCTCACAGACATCACGGAGTGTTTGCAAGCTTGGCACCCACAGCGACCCCCCAGAAGCATGGTGGGCCAACCCTCCCTGCCTTGCACTGGACAGAAGTTCAGTCCCTAGGTTTTCTCTTTGGGGGCGCTAGTAGCTACTCCTTGAGGTCTCCTTTATTTCTATAGGGAACTGCTCTAGAAAAGTACACAGATACATGCCCTGGGGTGGACTGTGGGAGGCTGGGATGACTCCTTAGCCTATCTCTAGCAACAGCCCATCTGGCTCTGGCCTCAAAGGCAGAAATTCCTCCTTTAGTTATTGGCACTGCTTCGTGCCAAGGGGGTCAGGAAAGAGACAGGCTCTGGCCTCCCATGGGCCCCAGCCAGGCCCATGAGCCAGGACCAGGCTGTGATCAAAGAAGACGCCGTGCCATCTATCCACGGTGCCATCTGGGGCAGGGCATCCCCTTACTTCAGGCCCTTTGTGACTGGAGATCTTCACCAGGACCCTGGCAATGGTAAGGAAAGACCAAGGATCTCACTTTACCTTGTCCTGTACAGAAATAAGAACCCCTGGGGGCTAAAGACCAGTGGCTCTATTAGCTGTCAGTGATGCTCATTGAATGAACAAATAATTGAGAGAACACATGGCTTCCTATCAGTAAATATGAACTCTGGAACCATTTGAGGTGCTCTCAGGAACAGGAAAAATCATTCTGGATATTCCCCATATATGATGAGGGCCCAGGTAAAAGAATCAAGTAACACAGTACCTGTGCTCACTCAGCACAGAGCCCTGCTCTGAGCTAGGCATCATTCTGAGATGACCCTGTCTGAGAAGTCCCCGTCTGCACCGCCCTCCACCCTCCCAGGCACAAGAAATAAACAAGAGCCAGGCATGGTGACTCACATCTGTAATTCCAGCTACTCAGAAGGCAGAGATAGGGAAGATCCGATCAGGCCTGCCTGAGCAAAAGGATTTGGAGACTCTTCACCAGTGAACAAGCTAGATGTGATAGTCTAATTCCGATTTCAGCTATCCCAGAGGTGTGGGCAGGATCGCAGGCAGGCCCCATGCAAAAATCCAAGGCCCCATCTGAAAATAAATAAATCAAGCAAAAAGTGACTGGGAGGAGTCCTGGAGTGCTTGTCTAGCAAGGGTGAGGTCCCAAGTTCAAACCCCAGTACCGCCAAGAAAGAAGAAAGGGAGACAGGAAAGGAAGGAATACAAGGAGGTATGGGAAGGATAGAAGGAAGGGAGGGAGAGAGAGAGGGAAGGAGAGCCACTGACAGCGGTGGTTCATGCCCTGAGTTCCTCTCTCCTCCTCTGCCAGGATCTGTCCCCTCCATTTGCAGATCACAGGGCTTAACAGCTTTGGCCAGACAGCCTGGCTTCTCCATCTTGGCTTCAGCACTTAACTTAGTTCTGAAGTGTAGGAATCATTGCAATACCGGCCCTGTGGCTGTGCTGGGGGACGGGTAAAGGTGGGAATGAGCAGTAGGCACTTAGCCTAAGGTCTGGCACACAGCACCAGCTCCGGGGGTGACTCCTGGGAGGACCTGTTGAGATTGCAGTAGGAGCAGGGACAGCAAACGTCGATGGCTGCTGGCCGATTCCTCCAGCACTCTGAGCAAGCACCGCACCCCCAGCCGTGCGGGGCTCGGGCTGTGTGGGGGAGCCACCCCTGCAGCAGGAAGTCCCAGTCCATGACCCGGCCAGGCAGCCCTGTTCACATGGCTTTTAAGAACTAAAAAACGTGTCACGTTTATGGGAGCCTTTAGTACCCATCAGGGAGGCTCTTCGCACAACACAAATGTTTCGTTCAGCTTCTCATGACTCTGGCCCTGGGCCTGCTATGAGTCAGACTCTCAGCCCCAACTCAGGGCCAGAAAAGGTCCTGGTGTTCTATCTGTCCACACCCCTCTGGCCTCCCTCCCCTCTCCCTTTCCCCCTACCTGCTGTCCCCAGCCACCTTGCACGTCCCCAGGAGACCCTGCCTGGAAGAGATGTTGAGTGATCTGAATGGCAGTTGCCAGGCTGGCGCTCCAGCATTTGTTAAAAGATATCCCAAGTCATTACTGCAGCCTTCCACGGGCCCAGCCGCTGGCCGCTCATCTTAGACTCCTTTTGTGTTCCTAAAGGAGGAGAGCGGCCTGGCCACATGTTTAGTTTAAATTTAGTTTAAGAAAATTTAGTTTAAGAAAAATAGCTAAGGGTAAAACGTGATATTCAACAACTGTAAGTATGGAGAGAGTGTAAGCATAGAGCTGTGTGTAGCCCAGTGGACTTAGAAGATAGAGACACAGAGGAGGCTAAGATCTGGGGAGCACAAAGTCACAGGGTGTAGAGTATACCTTGTTCCCTCTCCTCTTTCACCACCCCCTCTCCGCCCCCCCCCCCAGGGCTGCAGGTATGTCTTTAATACCCTAAGACAAGATCATCGCTTTCCTAACAGAGAGGCCCAAGCCAATAAGGAATATAACAAAGTCTGCTGGGGTTTAAGTCCAGCTAAGAGTACAAACACTGGATGACCTTGGAAAAGTTTGCAAGTCTCAGTATCTTCATCTGTAAAGGGGGTTCGTATAGTTTTCCTGTCCATATACAGTTGCCACGAAGATTCTGTAAGTGATTGCATGGAACATGGGCTTGGCACTCGTCTGGTACGAGATACCATTGTCTAAACAACACTGCTTTCCCAGAATGTATTAACTCTGTTCACCTGTACTGATTTTTAAGGTGATCTTCTCTTTAGGGGATGGAATACCAGTGTTCCATTTGTAATATCAAAGCAACATATATTTATGAACGTGGTGTACTTCAAAGTTAGCCAAAGATAGTAGGTCAACAATTAGAATGGAGATAATTGTAACCAAACTCCAGAACGTAAGACTTGAAGCCCTAACTCAGTCAACTGCAATCATTTTACAAGTGAAGAACTGAAGCTCACACAGGGAAAGCGATTTCCCTCGATCACACATCAAACTAGCAGCTAAGTGGTCTAGAACCGACCAGCTCCATGTTTTATTCATCACACTGGCTTGGGTCACTTGGCTGAGAATGTCATAAGAAAGGACAAATGAAAAGACACCCTTTCGAGTGAGAAGCGCCCCTCCCCAAACATTATAAAAACTATAATGAACCCCTATACTCGTGAAATAATAAAATAAATCAGGAAAGAATATCATTCTCAATGGATTTTCAAAGAACTCGGGGCACAAAAACAAGTCAGAACTAAAGACACTGTTTTCTTTGGAGCACGTGCATTTTGTAGACCTCTGGGCTCCTGATTTCTCTTGAAGAAATCATATTCAGACTCAAATGGAAAGAACTGTTGATGACCTTTTCACAGAAGTACAAAGAATGGACAAGAAACCACTTGTCTCATCAGAGAACAAAGGATGGGTTTACTTGGTCCGATTGTAGCTTGGCCTAGCAAGAGACAGCATGGGAATAGACCCAGCCCCGTGGCAATTGGAGAATAAGATACAAGTTGCTCTCTGGTGCTGGCGTGCAGCAAGCTAGCTCCAAACTTGAACGCCATATCCTAGCAACCTCTTCCCTTTAGCAGGCAGGGCTATAGCCTTTGAAGGCCCAGCCCTCCTCGGACAAGGGCTCGCTCTGGAGAGCAGGGAGTGGACTGCATTCTATTGGCATGCAGGAGCAATCACCTCCCACACATGCCTGCCCCCAGAGAGTGGTTAGGGAAACCTGTGCACGTCTGTCCAGCCCCTCATCAGGATTGATGGGTGGGATCTGAGACTAAGATGATCCAGTTTTACTCAATATAAAACCAGGGGGAGGGGCTGGGAAGGTGGCTCAGTGGTAGAGTGCTTGCCTGGCATGCATAAGCACCTCAGCACCACATAAGCAGAAAAAGCCAGAAGTGGCGCTGTGGCTCAAGTGGTAGAATGCTAGCCTTGAGCTGAAGAGCTGAGGGACAGCACCCAGGCCCACAGTTCAGGCCCCACAACTGACAAAAAAAAACCAAAACCAAGAACAGGGGGACAGAAGACTATCTTCTCAACTCACCACTCATAAAGGAAGATCACAGGTCCCGGTCTTCAGTGACTGGTCAGGTAGCCAAGCCAGGAAAGCAGACCCTGTGGGACCAGATGTCTGTCCCCCTCTCTCAACAGGTCTCAGTTCCCTCCACCTGTGGCCCTGTGACATAGGCCAGGATTTGCCAGAGTTCCATCATTAAAGACAATCCAGATGACTAGATTTATATGCAAATAAGTCTAACTTTTATATGGTCAGTGACTGCAAATTTGCTTGATTCCAAACTGCACTGTAGGTTCAACAACAGTGACCACAGGCAGTTCAGCCTGTAGGCAGGTCTGCTCACTACCCTTTTCCTGAGCCTTGTCCTTCAAACCCAAGAGCAGCAATCTCTACAGAGCTCTTGCTCTGTACTTGACAGCTCAATCCTTCTTCCTGATTTAAGGGTGGGGGCCTTGTTTTATTTTACTTGGAGATTTTTTGGGGGGACTATGGTTTAAGCACTGAAGAGAGATGCTGATAAGGAAATTGGGGAGAGGAAGGTATCCAGGGAGATCATGATAACTATTTCTTCTTTTTATCCCCAATTCTGAAATCAGTGCCTAGTACACACTAAGCACTTAGTACATAGTTGCAGATATATGACTAGCAAAGGAATTGACTGGAAGAAAGATAAGAGTCATCAGTGGTTCTCTTTGGACTCTTACAAACATAAGAAATAAGGACCAGAATCTGAAGCAGAAATTACTAACCACAGAGGTGGAATCATGGTTGAGGAGACGAGTCTTTGAAGTCACTGGTGGGATCAGGAAGGGAAAACAAAAGCAGAGAATTTTAAATCCCATTGCCTGAGTCAGAAGTGGGACATACAATTTGGAGAGCCATCTGGATTTGAACCGTCGTGCAGCTAATTAGTAGCCAAGAGATTTGGAGCACATCCTGAACTCCACTAAGTCTGCCTTTCTCATCTGGAAACGGGGTCTGGGAATTACTTAACTCCCATGGTAGCTGGAGAGTTGAATAAGAGAAGAGATATTAAAATGCTCTGTACACAGCAAATATCCCAGAAAGGGGAGAGGTAGGACCAGAAAGTCAAGCCACATAGAAGATGTCGAGTCAGAGGGACAAAGCAGGACTAACTTGTTTCCTGGGCTGCCCACACCATTTAACGTGCCATGACAGCTGTTGGCTTGGCCCTGGTCTTGTGCTGCCCTAATGAACAGGTGCCCAGCCAGCCAGTCTGAAGCTGGACTAAACTACTGAATGACTTGACCTGAGCTTGGCCAGTAATGGAAGAAAGCTTAGACAGGAGCCAAAAGCAAAATCCATCTTCCTTGTCTCACTCAAGGCTCATCCGTGAAGCTTGCCCTGAAGACTGTCTCCTAGGAGAAGAGTTGTGCCAGGGACTTGGCGTTGACGAAGAGGGCTCACCAGTGAGCAAGCTCATCCAGGGTGCGAATTATTTATGTTCATAACGTGCAAGTTTACACAGATCCATTAACAAAAATTACATCTGGCAACCACTTCTAAACAACTGCAGAGAGTGTGGTTTTAATGTCATGAGTAAGAAATGAAGTTAACGGTCATGCTCAGGCCTTCTGACTGTCTCTGTGATCTCAACCGATGCAAGCCAAAAAAATAGTAAAGAACGTAGGCCTCTTACCTAACCTCTTTGAGACTCAGTTTTCTCATCCAGACAATGGAAACAATAGTAGCTGCTTTTGAGTAACATCATGAGAGTTAACATTTTCACAAGATGCTAAGCATAATGCCACTCTTAGAGAAAGTAATCCAGAAATGAAAAATAAGATCCCCACTTTCTGGTTTCCTTGGCACTCCATCTTAGATCTAGCCCCCCCCTTCCTGCTGAGATCTGGAAGATTCTATACTATTAAAAGTAATCTGTCATTTAATTAAGACTGTTCAGGATAAAAAAGTTGGTTTTCTTGGAAACCAGAGAGTTTTTTGAAGGTCTTTCCTTTGGGGAGAAAAGACCTCCAAATTAGTGAAGCTCTGGGCAACTCATCGGAGTATTTCTACTTTGGTGATTTGTTGTTATTGTTTGTTATTATTGTCCCAATAAAATAAACAATATAGGATTTTGCTTGATGAAATGATTTCAACTAGTAAAATTAATTCATCCTCTTCATTATCCCCATGTACAGAAAGTCGTAATTTACCTAAAGGTACACTATGAGTATAGCTGGCTTAAAAGACTCAGCCAAGTTCTGTGACTAGCACTTACCATAAGTGTTCCCATATAAATCTCTCAAGGACAAGTATTGTTATTTCAGCTTTTTAGGTGAGGAAAGATGTACAGAGAGAACCAGGTGAGTAATGTTACCTTCCTAAGCCAATTATGGCACCAACAATCCAAATCAGAAAAAAAAAGACATACTTAATCCTAAATTTCCCAGGCCAATGTATCAAAAAAGGCAAAAAAAAAAAAAAAACATGCAAGACAAACATAACTAAAGATGTTAGGAAAGTTTATTAAAAAATAAATGACCATGAAAGCAGGGGTTATACCGTGGGGGAGAGATATATAAAGCAACAAAGAAATCATCTTATAAATATGTTAGAAACAATCGCAAGAAAGAAAAAACATTTGAATACTTATCTTGGGGTTCATTTCACGTACCATCAACTTATCTGACCTTTAGTATGGTCTTGTTTGTGATCATTTGGGTAAATGCCCCAAAGTAGGAGTGCTGGGTCATAAGGGAGCTCTATGTGGAGTCATTTTTAATTTTTATTTATTTTTTATTGTGAAAATACTGTACAGAGGGGTTACAATTACATGGGCAAGATAATGAGTACATTTCTTATCAAACATTGTAGCCTCCTCCTTTGTATGTGGAGTCTTTTGAGGAACCTCTATACTACTTTCCAAAGTGGTTGAACAAGTTTACACTCCCACCAACAATGCAGTAGGGTTCCCTTCTGTCCACATCCCCTCCAGCATCTGCTGTTATTAGAGTTCTTGATTTTAGCCATTCTAACTAGGGTGAGGTGGTATCTCAATGTTGTTTTGATTTGCATTTCTTTTATGGCTAGAGAGGTTGAGCATTTCTTCATGTGTCTTTTGGCCATCCTTCTTTCCTCTTCAGAAAAGTTTCTCTTTAAGTCTTTAGCCCACTTATTTATTGGGCAGTTGTTTCTTTGAGGATTTGTTGTTGGGGATTTAATTTTTTGAGTTCCAGGTATATTTTAGATATGAGACCCTTGTCCGTTGTATGGCTAGTGAAGATCTTCTCCCAATCTGTGGGCTTTCTATTGATCTTGCTAGCTATGTCCTTTGCCATGCAGAAGCTCTACAATCTCATGCAATCCCATTTGTCCAACCTTTCTTTGATTTATTGTGTTTCTGGGTCTCTATTAAGAAAATTTCAGCCTGTGCCTAGGGTTTCTCCTATTCCATCCTGTAATGTTTTCAGAGTGTCTGCTTTGACTCCGAGGTCTTTGATCCATTTGGAGTTGATTGTGGTACAGGGTGACATACAAGGATCTAGCTTTAGTTTTCTACAAGTGATTAACCAGTTTTGCCAGCACTATTTACTGAAGAGGCTGTCTTTCTTCCATTCTATTTTTTATAATTTGTGGAGAGAAAGGGAAAAAACAGATCATTTAAATAGGGATACAGTTGGACCCATTGCAACAATGAGATGTACAAGTTGTTATGTCTAAAAACGAACTTTACAACTTTGGCCGGGGGTTGGGGGATGTGGGGGAAAAATAGGAAGGGGAAACAAAGGAGGAGGCAACAATGCTTGAACACTTTGTTTGGGTTCATGGTTTTGGTGAGCCAAAGCTTGAACCAGTCCTCACTCGGCCACCAAACATTTCTTCTTCATCTGCTAGAAGATGCTGATATTTGAATTTCAGACCGAGTCTCTGAAGCCTGTCACGACTGTCCAGACACTCAGGAGATTCGGTCACACGGGATACATGCCCCTAGCCCCCTTCCCAGTAACTCCACCTCATTTAGTGACTGAACTGAACCTCTTCCTGCTTTGGTGGGACAGCTTCTTGGACTGGTGACACCGGCACAGCTGGGCTGCGGCTCAGACATGGACTTTAGAAACAGATAGGCTGAAATCCTGCTCTATCCAAATAGCCACCCCTCCCCAATCCTAGCAACTAGCCACTCGATTAGTCATGTCTTAATGACAGAGGAAGGGTAGAAGGAGCCCAAGAAAGGAAGGAGATCCTTTCTAGCCAACTGCATTCAATTACTGTATTAAAATTTTTTAAAAGGAAAGGAAAACAATTGATGGTGGGTAGCCCTAGAAAGTGCTTTCTCCTTCAGCCAGTAGTTAAGATCAAACAACCATCCGCAGGACCTTTATTTTCTTTAAACAAATTGACCAGCTTTCTTCGTACAAATAGACCACTTGTTTCAATGTCAGGCAACGTAGCCGTCCACTTCTAGCGCAGCTGAGCAAAGTTTCTCACATAACAGCTTTGCACGGCCTGCCTGGACTGATGAAACTTGCAACTTAATCAGCCAGGGCCAAGAGCCAGCGAGATTGCAGGAGGACAGCAGCAAACATAACAAAGCAGTGTGTGATAGATAAAGGTCCAAAGCCCTGTTCCAGCGGGTAGGACCTCCGCCAATGAACGTTCTCGGATAAACTCTGAAAGACGGTACAAACAGACACTTTCAAACCTACCCATTCTGTCTTTATGTTGCATTTATGTTGTCACATTCCCTGACATCCTGTGACACATGCTATGACGTTCCTTTCATGGTCTTCTTCATGCTGGACAGGGTCTCTCCACCCTAGCCCGGAGGCTCCTCCACACATCAGCCTGCTTAGCGGAGGCTGAAGAGGCAAGGCCTACCCCATGCTGCCTCCAAAGGCTGAGGCAGGGGACCCGTTCATCTTTGGGGCACTTACTTTCCAATTTTACAAAGTAATCAGGATGTATGTGTGTGTATGCGATCATACATACATAATCAAGAATAAAACGTATATGTTTTGCATCTCGGACCTACAAGCTGTAGTGTAACAGAACTTTGACTTCATGTCACCTTGCTTTTATTTATTTTTTTTGTGTGCCAGTCCTGGGGCTTGAATTCAGGGCCTGAGCCCTGGCCCCAAGCTGCTTTGGCTCAAGGATAGTGCTCTACCACTTGAGCAACAGCTCTATTTTCAGCTTTTTTTTTCTCTTTTTAGTAGTTTTATTGGAGATAAGAGTCTCATGGACATTCCTGCCCCAGCTGGCTTCGAACCACAATCCTTAGATCTCAGCCTGCTGAGTAGCTAGAATTACAGATGTGAGCCACCGGGGGGAGGGGAGGTGCCCATTCTCGCTTTTTATTCTTGTTATTTTTGGGGGGGAAGGTGTCTTCTCTTACCAGATTATAATTAACTGGGCTAGAAGTAGCTCTAGAATCCCCAAATCCAAAGGATGGTATTAGATTGTAAAGACAGATCTTGTGAAGATCTCATTTCTCCCCAATGGTTGGCTCTCTGTCTCAGATCCCAGCACAAGACTGACTCACAGTTGGCACTCAGTAAATATTTGGCAACTTAATCAGGCGATTGGTTCAAAGGCTGAAAGGAGCTTGCCTAAGTCAAAGGCAGCTTCAGGTCCTGGCTCAGGACCTGTCCCTTGCACAGGCAGGCTAGCTAGGGCAGTGGGGGGGGGGGGGAAGGGGCATGCACATGGGAACCTTTAGCCAGCCCCCAGTAATAACATGACAAATTAGGGCCTCCATCCCTTCTCAGAGTAACTCCCTAAGCCAAAGAGTCAAGTGCCAGTGGTTCATCTGCAAGGTGATCACAGAAGGTACAAAGAAAAGATCTAGAAAGTTCGATGGGAAGGAAGGCTGCCTTGCCAAGAGCCGCTCCAGATGAACTCTCACCCGCTGGTTCAAGGCAACTCGGCCCCCAGCAGTTCCAGTCAGCCCTGTGCCTGTGTGGAGTTCCTGCCTAAGGCCCAGAACCGCCGAGGCAGTGAGAGGTTGGTGAGTAAAGCTAAGAAGAGTTCAAGAGTCAGAGCAGGGCCATCCTCGCTACTGATACTTCCGGAATCTCCAGCGCTGTTAGTGGGACCTGCTATCAGCAAAGGTTTATAAACGAATGCCTTTATTCCACTGGCTTTATAAAAATGCTCATCGTTTTCCAAAAGTAGACTGCTTTCCACGAAGGAACTCCTAAAGTCAGACTATCACAGAGGTTAAAGAGAAGTTACCTGATTTCCAAGACCAAAGCCCGAACGCCTTCCCTCCCCACCCACAGACAACCGTGGGGAGCACGTGAGGCACCCCAGAGCACCAAGAGAAAGCCCTGATCTAACTCACCTTCCTTCTTTTATGAAGGGGACAGTTGAGTGCCAGGTCTCCGGAGATGCCATCAGTCAGTGCTAGGAGCTAACAGCAGGCCGGGGAGGGTGGACACTGTCCCTAAGCGGTGGCTCAGACGTGACACGATTGTCTCCTGGAAGCACCTGGAAGCCCTGGCAGAGGACCAGGACACTTCTAGTGTTGCAAAGCCATGACATCTCCATCTCGAGTGACTAACTCCCCAAAGGTTAGCAGCCAAGGGAGATGTCAGCGCCATTCTTTGTCGCCATCATAGTCTCTTTCCTCAGCCGCCAGAGCGGCTTGTCATCTCGGACCCGCAGGCTCCATACTCCCATGTGGAACTGAGTCCATTGTCCCTGTGGGACAAGCAGACTGAGGAGCACGTGTGGAGCGCATGAGCAGGCACGAAAATCCTGAAGAACTTGAAGGCAGTGCTGTGCTAGGAGGCCAAGTGTGAGAGCACCATACTGCAGTTGAACTCTGGAATTGTCTGGACAGAGAAAGAGAAAGGAACGAGGGGGGGAGAGATAAATGGAGAGAGGAGATAAGAGAGAGTGTGGAGGGAGAGAGAAAGAGAAAAGGAGGGAGAGAGTTGCCTTCTATCCAGACTTGGTCTGGATTTGAAAATCAGGTGAGGCTGCCAAGCATACCTACTGGTTTTGCAGATGCAGATTGGAAAAAAATAAATTAATTAAAAAGTTAAAAAAAATTCCCTCTTTGGAAAACCCTAGTAATCCCAAGTAAGATGTACCTCACGGCTGTTATGCGGTATTATGTTTCAATATGAAAATTAAAAAGGGGGCTGGGAAGGTGGCTCAGTGGTAGAGCGCTTGCCTTGCATGCATGAGGCCCTGGGTTCGATTCCTCAGCACCACATAAGAAAAAAGCCGGAAGTGGCACTGTGGCTCAAGTGGTAGAGCGCTAGCCTTGAGCTGAAGAGCTGAGGGACAGCGTCCAGACCCAGAGTTCAGGCCCCACAACCAGACCCAAAAAAAAAAAAAAGAAAAGAAAAATAAATAATTGTTAGGATGTGAACCCAGGAGAAATTGGTGCTGTACCCTCATCTCCTTTCCAAAAAAAAAAGAAAAGAGGAAAATAATAGATGATTCCAACCACAATTACTTGCCCAGATTCCTCATTTTACAGGTAAAGACTTGAAGCCCTGAGAAAAAAAGAAAGATGAGTGACTTGCCTAAGTTATTTCCTAGAGGATCTCAAAATGCTGGCTTCCCGTTCCCAACCCTGTTTTGTTTGTTTCTTCCTCCTCTCTTTTCTTTGTTTTGCTCTCTTTTAACTCTTTTGGCTACGGGAATCTCAGCAAACATTTGTCGGATGAAGGATTGTCTGAGGGGTATCGATGAGTCCTCCTCCTGAGAGAAAGGTTGGGACTGTTGTTGGAAAGCCTCTTTTCCAGATGGTTCCCACACGGGCACGGTGGACAAGCTGTGACCTTCATAGAAAGTTGAGGCTTGTGACATGGCCATCGATGCATGTCAGTTCCGTCAGGCCTGTGATGGAGCGTTGGGGGCGATTGAGAAGACTTAGACAATTCCTCCAGAGGGTCCTTAGATCCCTCCCCCATAGCTCACCACGGCAGAAAGCAGCTCACCAAGAGCTTCCCTGACAGCATACCAAAATATACCCCATCCTAACAGTCTGCAGTTCATTACAATTGACTTAAACATCGGGGCATCCCTGCTGCTTTGACCCTGTCCATGCTAAGTGTGATTGGGCGATTAGTTTTTTAAAAAAAATCTAGTTACTTTTGGTCCAAAGCAACCACGGTGATTTCCAGACATCCCATCTCTCCTTGCGCCTTGAATTTGTCACCTTTCAGGTTTATCCACTGATCCTTAGCATCTGAACATCGTGAAGCAAGTAGAAGGCTCTCATCTGAGGCTTTTCAGCCTCAGAGTAAACATAGTATTTTTCACACAACACAGACAACTAACGATGAAGAGAATAAGTCATATTTTCTGTGAGAAACGTTCATTTCTCTGACGTTATCCAAAATTTTCATCCAATCCTGATTGCTTCCACCCCCCTCTCCCTGCCCCCGGAACCCCATCTTTTTGAGACTCCTTGGGCTGAGGTGTTAGGGTCAGGTCATTTAATCCTCAACACACGGCTCATGTGGGTTGGAGCTGGCTTCTAAATGCAGATTTATTTACAGAGACCAACTCCAAAGAGAGACAGCTCTCTTCTCTAAAGACCTTCCCTCTCCACCCGGCCCTGCGCTCATTGCCTGGTGTAACTGTACAGGATTTTAAACCTGTGTTGCAGAAGGGTTAAGCAACTTGCTCAGAATTGCACAGCTGATAAAATGCAGCGCCAAAAGATAGCTTGGAGATCTGACTTCTAAATTCATTCTTTTAACCAGTTGGCTTTGTGAGGCCCTGCACCCCACAGGCTGAGACAGATTGCTGCAGACGTCGGCAATGAAGTCTACACACCATTCTGTAAGTTGTCTGATTTTCTCATGGGTGAAGGTGATGGGTTTTCTATCCTTACCTTTTTTGTTTGTTTGTCCTGGGGCTTGAACTCAGGGCCTGGGCACTTGCCCTGAACTTGGCTAACGCTCTACTTCTTTGAGCCACAGCACTACTTCTAGTTTTTTGGGGGTTTTTTTATGGTAAATTGAAGATCAGAGTTTCACAAACTTTCTGGCCTGGGTTGGCTTTGAACTGCAATCCTCCGATCTCAGCCTCCCAAGTAGCTAGGAAGACAGATGTGAGCCATCAGCTCCTAGCTTCTATCCTTACGTTTAAAGGGTGAACCAGCATGACCCAGGCAGACCAGACACTTATGCAAGCCACTGAGCTGAATGTCTGTTTCAAGCAATCTCCCATCCCTGTAGTTTGGCCACTTGTGACCAAGACACCTCACCCCATCCAGCCTACCGCTGATCACTGTTACCTTTGACACAAATCCTCACCCGCCAAGTAGCTGCTCCCCTCTCTCCTCCCTCTCTGGATTGGCCTGGGCTTAATAAATTAGTCAGTAGTAGAATTCCCATCTACTATTCAGATCGGATGTATCTTTCGCTCTGCTAGAGGTGATGTATCTGTATGCCTTTGGGCAAGTCATTTCACCTCTTCAAAGAAGCTAGCTGTCCATCAGCTTCTTCATCTATCCATTACTGATAGAACTAGGTAATCGCAGGCCTTTGCAAACTCTTGACATCCTATTAGTCAATGACAGGAGAAATGATAAGCCTGGTAGATAGTATTCCCATTAATGCATGTGTCCAATCATTAACCAAGCTAATGAGTTGTTTCTGCAATCCAACTGCAAAGGTCACTTTTGGAGAGAAGGGGGAGGATTTGAGACAGAAGACATTCCTGGACACGACTGGGGGCCAAACCCTGCTGGCAGCAGTGAAGGGAAATCTGAAGGAGTCTCATAGAAATGGGGTGTACTTTGGAATGAAGGCATACTTGTGGTAAGTCCAAAACTGTTGACTGATTGAAACCAAGGTGAAACCTGTGTTCTGAAAAAGGTTTGTTTAGCTTTTCTCCTTTTGTTTTTTAAGTTTGGCTCGTTCGCGTGTTTTTCTCAGTCCCTTATGTAATCTTGTGGGATGCAGCATCAGAAAGTCATAAATCATTCATGGTATTCTGGAAACAAATGAAAACAAAATTCGCCGCGCAAAGCAGACGCAACTTACAATTAAGTGGGAGAAATTTTTCATGAAGCCATAAAGACAAATGTCATTCACACAGTGCACAGTCCATGTGGATAGCTAATTGCTATGTGTCTTGGCTGTCATTTGCTTCTGGTTTCTTCTGCTTGGAAGATCAAGTGAAAGACAGAGCTTGCTGCCACCACAATGCCTCTTCTCAGAAGTCTCAAAAGATGGTACTCTTGACATTTCCAGAGACACCTGAAGCTGGTGGGTTTTATTTCTTGCTTGAAGAAACCCAGAAATCCCGCTGTATTCCCCCCCCAGTTCCTTTATCAACATGTTCATCAATAGTGCTTTTGAATCCTATTGATTACCTAAACTCTCCCCAAATCCCCAATAGAGCTTAATCAAAGGCTAACCCTCCAGCATGGACTTTTTAACAAAACTGGCCTAGATGAGTTATGTCTAACTGCGATGAGGTTCCTATCAAACAGGCAAAATATCTTTAAAAGAACAAAATTTTTTTTTCATATTTCATTGACTCTTCCAAGATTCACAGTTGTAGCAGGGACAGGTTTATGTTCCTTAGTCCATTCATTTCTGTATGGACAGCCAACTGCCAAGCGGCGATACCAAAGACACAGACAGTGCCTCTTATATTACAGGGAGTGACAGACCCATAAAAACCATTACAGAGTCACGAACCAAAATGAGAGCTGCTCCTAAGAGTGAAGTTCTTGGTCCTGAGTCAAACAGCTGGAAAGTTCTGAAGCAAGGATTTCCTCTCAGGTCTCCCAAGTCCAAGTTCAGCCTGATGCTTTTTTTTTTTTCATCAATTGACAAGTTTGGATTGAGGCAAGGCAGGAAAAGAAGGGGCTCCAATCCAATGGTCTGAGGAGTAATCTGAGCTACTTAGTACAGAAACTAGTGAGCAGAAGTTTCTCAACAGAAGAAAGGGAGCCACAACAACAATCCCGTTAAGTCAACTTTGCATGTCTGGTACTAGGTCGGTGTTCAAGAATCGAGTACTTGGTTCCCTGTGTTCAGACTAGTTAGGTGATCTCTTGTGAGTTTGCTCTCAATGACAGATTGTTGATCCTCACGGTAAATGATGCCTTGAACCCCCTAGTTCAAATTGTCTTCGAGATGGCTGCTTTATCCTGGTGTTGGGAATCTGATTGTTTAACTCACAAATCTCACCTCACTGCTAAGTCCCAAGAAACAGCTTTTATTCTGTTTTTTTTTTTCATAAGAAACCTATTTGTGTTGAACATGTACTAAGCTTTCAAGAGTTTACTGAAAATCCCAGGGGTCTTAGTCATTGTATCAGGCACAGCACAGCACAGCTGATTCTCCTCTTGTGGTTCTGGCATCCGCTCTTTCTCCCTCGCATAACTGCGGCTCCCTTTCCAGAGATGTTGCTTTGCTTAGGGACAGCTTGGCTCTATATCCAGAGCTTCTATAGTAATGTACTTATTGAGGGATTTTCCCCCCTACCATGGTAGGTCTCTCCTCAAAATATTCCTTGACCAGCTGCTTAGACAACAAAAAGTTTCTACTTCTCATTCCTCCCACATCTGAGGTCAAAGACATAGCCCATTATTTCCAGTCTCTCTTTGGCCACGTGTGAGAAGATGGCACACAGTACAGTCGGCCACTGCCGTGGCATAGCTCCTCAGTGTTCTCCCTGCTTCACGGAGGACAGTTTTGAGCATAGATGACTATGATTCTCTGGTGTCACAAGCTTCCTAGATACTGAATCTAGACTAAGATGCTCTGAATCTTAGTAATAAGCAACAGAGAAATGTACTGGCTCTCCATTGGATACAAATAACTATGCTAGGGACTGTGGAGGATAAAGAATCGGGGCTTCTAGAAAAGCATGAAAGCCTATGGGTTGTGAGCATATAGCTGAACCTTGTGGATGCTCTGTTAAGTGGAGTAAATCAAACACAGAAAGACAAACAGTGGGTGATCTTGTGGGTAGCTAAACAGTTATCTCAGGACAGTTGACATGGGTGGTAACTGGAGACTGGGGACAGTGGGAGTTAGGGGTTGGAGGAGAAGGATGGAGAGAGGTCGGTCAGTGGTCCTGAATTACTATTGGATGGGGAGAAGAAACTCTGGTTTCCGTGGTACAGTTGTGCAAATGTACTTAGCAATAATGCGCTTTGCCATGAAACAAGAGAGGATTTTAAATGTAGTCACCAAAAAGAAATGACTAAAAAGTTTTCAGGGATGAGTATGCTAATTATCGTGACTTAATTATTGCCCAGTACGGTCCATGCATCAAAATACCACACTACACCTCAGGAAAAGAAAAAGTACAAATATGTGTAAATGAAGGCGAGAGGTGGTGGCATGCGCAATCCCACCCACTTGGGAGGGGAACATCAGGAGGATATTGATCTGAAGTCAGCCCAGGAGAAAAGAATGTTAGTGAGATTGCATCTGAACAAACAAAATAAGACTTGATGGTACACATCCATCACCTCAACTGTGTGGGAGGGGTGGGTAGGAGGGTCACATTCTGAGGCTGGTCCTACACAAAAAGTACATGATCCTATTTGAAAACCCAAAAAGGGATCGAGGCATGGTTCAAGTGATGAAGCACCTGCCTAGCAAGCACTAGGCCCAAGGCTCTGAGTGCAAATCTAGTACCACCATCAATAAAAAGCAGGCATTATGGGTACATACTTGCAATCCAAGCATTCAGGAGGCTGAAACAGATGGATTGAAAGGTCCTGGCCAACTAAGGGCTATAGAGTGAGTTTAAGGTCATGCTGAGCAACAAGATCTTGCCTAAAAAAAAAAAAAAAATTAAAAGCCAGGAATCAGTGACTTATGCCTGTAATCCTGCCTACTCACTAAGAACCATGGTATGAAGCCAGCCCAGGCAGGAAGGTCCATAAGACTCATCTCCAATGAACCAGAAAAAACCTGAAGCAGGGCTATAGCAAGTGGTGGGAAGGTAGCCTTGAGCACAAAAGCTGAGGGACAGTGCCCAGGCCCTGAGTTCAAGCTCCAGGACCAACACACACACACACAAATTATTATTATATATAAGATATATTTATTATATATGAATGTACATATATAAATATAAACACATATTAACCACGGCTTCTGCTAAGAACTCAGGAGCCCAGCTGTGGCACCAGTTTACAGCAAAAGCCTAGGAAAGTGACTGTCTCCTCAACACAGAATGGTGATGTTATAAATACATCGCAGTGTCATTGCTAAGAAGAAATAAGGTAAAATAAAAGCAAAGCAAAAGCAAAATATGTCAAGAGCTTTACCTGCTATCCCATCGTAATAATTGGTATGCAAAAACAAACCAATGCTGATTACTGAATGAAGCAGAAAATCATACAGAATAGACCAGCATTGATCAGTTTCATGGAGAGAGAGAAAGTACTAGGGTTTGGGGGAAGAAAAGGCTCATTCTGATTGAGAAAGGCTGTGTCGAATTTGGACTGTGGTTTTGGAAACGTCCCACGCAGAGCTGGTTATCAGTGTGGAAAGGATGTCTGCTTCTGGTAGTGTTTCCACCTTGAAAGATGCTGATCTCTGCTCCTGCCACTTAAGGTAGGAAGCAAGGTTGCTACATTCAACCCGCAGCCCACACAGAGGGTCCAGGATTCCTCAACAGCTCCTTTCTGTAGAAATTGATCAGGCCATGGGGCTGGGAAGGTGGCTCAGTGGTAGAGTGCTTGCCTCACATGAATGAGGCCCTGGGTTTGATTCCTCAGCACCACATAAGCAAAAAAAAAAAAAACCAGAAGTAGCGCTGTGGCTCAAGTGGTAGAGCACTTGCCTTGAGCTGAAGAGCTGAGGGACAGCACCCAGGCGCAGAGTTCAGGCCCTATAACCAACAAAAAAGAAGAGGAGGAGGAGGAGAAATTGATCAATCCAAACTAAATAGTAGATTTGCATATGTTAAATGTGAATATATGTGTCTAATGTAACAGAGCCAAAGACCTGAGGTCAGCAAAGAGCTGGGCTATGCAAAAACTAGCTCAGAGACACAAGATGGTAGGGAGCTGGGGTCTATATTGGTTCCCTTGGGTCAGCATGGCTAAGTACTGCACACTTGATGGCTAAAAGCCTGGGATCCAGGTCAGTAGTGCTGCAGGCCCTGGCAGTGCTCACAGCCTGCCTTCTTCCAACTTCTGATGACTCCCGCATTCCTTGGTTTATAGCAGCATAGCCCCGTCTGCCTCCATCTTCACTTGGCTCCTTCCAAGAAGCTCTGGTCTCTGTGTCTCAACTCTCCCTCTGATTTCTCTTATAAGGACATCAGCATTGAACGTAGAGCCTGCTTGAAATGGAGGATGATTTCATCTTAAGATCTGTATCTTAATTAATATCCTCAAAGATTCCATTTCCAATACGGTCACAGTGACAGGTACTGGGCGTTTAAAAACTTGCTTATCTTCAAGGACTCATCTTCAAAGGCTACAAGGCTTAGGAAAGAGTAATAAAAGTGGGTTGAAACCCACTTTCAGGTTGTTCCCTTTTGTGCCAGTCCTGGAGCTTCACCTCAGGGCCTGGGCACTGTCCCTGCCACTTAAACCATACCTTCACTACCAGGTTTTTGGTGCTTAATTGGAGATAAATGTCTCATGGACTTTCCTGTACCAGCTGGCTTCCAACAGTAATCCTCAGATCTCAGCCTCCTGAGCAGCTGGGATCACTGGTGGTTTTGATTGCCAATTTCAAATGACTGTGAAGGTTTTGTTCTCTGCAAATGTTCTAGTGCATCTGTTGGAGTCTTCTCTATAGAAGTAGCGAAGTCTGGCCTCTGCCTTTCTGTGGATGGTCCATCTGAAGACCCCAGAGGGCATGCAGAAGCACTCAGATTCACTGATTTCTAACTGCCAGCCTCCACAGCCATGCTAAAAGCCCAGCAGGGGCTTGGCAAGGCTTCCAGAACCATCACAGCCACCTCCTATGTTCTTGGGAAGGGTCCACCACCCACCAGCATCTCCCAAAGAAATGCCAGGCAATCCTAGCTCACCGCATCCCTTCAGAGCACCCAGCTGCAGATGCCTAGAGAACTCTGGCTGGCCAACCACACGTACTGATTCCTCCACTGCCAACTAATTCCTGCCCTCCAGCCTCTTAGGTGTCAGAACAGCACCTATTATTCATGGGTTCGTTGACATTTCTTTCAAATCCTTGAAGCTGGTGGTGACTCATCCGGTCTTGTCACCAAGGGGCACCGTTGGGCTGTGCGCAGTGCACAGCATGAAGATCATGTCAGCTGTTGTCTGGTGCTTTTCATCAAAGCCACTCGGAAAACTTCCATTTGATGACCTAGAGGCAAACATGAAGCTTCCCAGTTTTATAGTCTGCAGGATTAAAGGACCTGCCTGAGTCACACAGAAACTGGGGCTCTGGACTTGCCCCCAGGGACTTCAAGCTCCCAGGCCCTGGAATGCTGGCTTAGCAAATGTCTGAGCTGCCCATTGCAGACCAGGCCTTCCCTGGAAATCGTTCACCACCTAATGCTATTAGCCTAGTGGTACCTTAACTCCAGCCTCTTTCTGCAGACTGATAATATCCCTGGATTTCCTGTGAATATTTTTTTTTTCCTGAAAAGAGCTGAGCATTTACTGGGCTGAATGGAAATCAGGAAAACTGTTGTGAGAGAAAAAAAAAAAAAAAAAAACAACTTGTGTCCTCCTCAGCCTGTATGTCCGAAGAAGTTGCAACAGACTTGCAGACCTAGAAAGTCTCTTAACACCATGTCTGAGCTCTGGGTCAGCTTCTCCAAAGTATTTTTCGGCATTGTCCTCATGGCGGTGACATGGCTGCCCACAACTGCAAACCCCACATCTTCACACAATGACCCACAAAGGAAGAGAGGCCAAAATAGTACCTCCTGTGACTTTCTCTTACTGAGGGAAAAAAAAAAATCATTCCAGAGGATTCCAGAAGGTTTGACCCACATCCCATTGGCCAGAATCGGACCCTATGACCACCCCTAAGACAATTCTTTAGCAAATGAAAATGGAATTGTCATGTCTGAGCGCGAGCAGTCAGCTCATCCCTCGGACCTAGCAGAGGTCCACCTTAGCCCCGCTATGGCTATGCGAGCATTCCAATATAGAGGAAGGCAGGGATGGTGTTTGGTGCATGGACCACATAGGACATCCGGAGATTCTATTATTCTGGCTCCACATTAATTCGGCTGCTGGGTGCCATCAGCTAGTGAGTCAGCAGAAGTTCTAAGGCACAGCACGCTTCCAAGGTCAAGGCTAACTCATCCCTTCTCCCAAACTCTATGTATGACCCACTGACAGTAAGACCTCTGCCACCACCCCTTTCCCTGGAGGGTCTGGGGCTTGTGTTCCAGGCATTTTCCAGCCAGTACAGAGCAGGTGTCCATCCTGACCCAGTTCCAGAACTTTCTGTCTGAGTTTTCTTCTCTTAAGGGGTTAAAAAAAAAAAAAAGAAGAAGAAGAGAACAGGGACCCGTGGCTCACTCCTGTAATCCTAGGTGCTCAGGGGGATGAGATCTGAAGATGGTGGTTCGAAGCCAGCCCAGGCCAGAAAATCCATGAGACTCTTATTTCCAATAAACTACTCAGAAAAAGCCAGAAGTGCTGCTGTGGCTCTCATGGTCCAGCAACTAGCCTTGAGCAAAAGCAGCTCAGCGACAGCACCCAGGCCTTGCGTTCAAGCCTCAGGACTAGCCCCTGAGGGTGGGAACTCAGTCATCCTGCAGTCAAAAGGGTGGCTGGTCTGGTTAGAGCTGGTTCCTGAAAGGACGGATGGTGTGGCTGCCGGAATGGGAGTGCTGAGTCACACGTTAGGATCTGTCACTTGGCTCCTTGTCACCTCTCTGCCCACTCAGCCCCAGGCAGCCTCAGAGACACAGACCCTGGGAAACAGCAAGCCAAGCTTTCCTCCCTGCCCTGTATGCACACAACCCCCCAGCCCCCCAGCCCCCCCCCCGCTACCCCAGTCCCCTTATTAAGTCACCCTTCTGAGCTGACTGATGGCTCTTGGACAGCCCTGAAACAATAGGAGCACTCCGAGTCCCTGCCCTCCCAGGGCACCAAATTGAAATGTCATAGTAAGAGCCAAGTCTGGAGGAGTACTCCATGCTGTCTGGCTGCTAGACATCTAAGCCGTCTACAACAGCACATCCACTGGCAAACTTCAAAAAAAAAAAAAAAACCTGAGAAAATAATTATTTTCATGCCCCGTGTTGGTTGACTTTGTGTTTTCCAGCTCCTAAGCACATTCAAATCCCTTATCTCATCACATTTTCCTGATTACTCCAAGCAGCCTCTGGAGCCACAAATACCATCAAATCACAGCCATGACACTCACAATTCTATCTACTTCCTACTGTGCCCCAGCACTGAGCTAAACACATATCATTATCTCATTTAATGCTCCTGACAGTCCTGTTATGAACCCCATTTGCCAAGTAAGCAAGCCGAAGCTCCGAGAGATGGGGCGACTTGCTCCAATCTGGAGTCAGTGGGGCCCAGACGGAGTAGCAGGTGTTACCTCCACCATCACGTTCATCATGAGGCATGAAGAGCACAGTCGAGGGCCAAGAGGAAGGGCCTGAGAGGAACTAAGTACAGGGTTTGCACAGACAGCCAGTGACAGACAGGTGTCAAGCTCAGATCTGTCCAGCCTGCCACCATCAGGACTCAGTTAGGCTCAAGAATCAAAAGATGGAAACTACCAAGCAAAAACAATCGCCAGCATGGTCTCAAGCAACCCTGACAGCCTGGGAGATCAGGACCAGCAGGCTCAGGGTGACCCATAGGAATCAATAGAGTCCAGGGGGAGCTGCAGGTTTTACCTAAGCCAGATTGATGGCCAAGAGCCAAGGTCACGGTCAAAGATCAAGAGGAAAAGTATGGTGGGGATGGGGACAGAGCACAGGGTTTACACTGACTTCATGCATGCCAGGCAAGCATTCTACCTCGGAGCCACATTCCTAGCCCTCCCTCCATCCCTCCCTAGGGCAGCTGGGGTCCCCAGCCCAAAGTTCTCTGTATCAGCTAGAAACAGGGCTCCAGGCGCAAGTGTGCACGCACACACACACACACACAGACACACACACACACACACACACACACACACACGAGCCAGCTGAAAGGCTAAAGGGGAACTCACAAAGACAGGAGCTCTAGTCAAGGAGAAGGACTGGGAAATTAGAACTGAACACACAGGTCCAGACAGTCCCAGGTTCCCTGATCCCTGGGGATACAACCTGGCCAATCAGTTCACCTAGAATGGTGGCTCACAGTGTCATCTCCTTCCTCCCAGGTGGCCTGTTTCATAGTGACCTGTGCGACTTACATGACCTCTCACCTTCATCCTGACCCTCAAAACGCAGTGGGAATTCCCTAGTCTCCATTTTACTGACAAGTAAACTAAAGCTTGGGAGATGCAGTGAGCCATCCAAAGTCTTCTAGAGGAGGAGCCAGGGCTATAGCCCTGGGACTGGCTCCAGGGAGAATCTTCCTTCCTAACTACCATGCATCATACCTAAGAACAAAAAACATGGGTCTTCACACACTGAGAAATTGCCTACATCTAGTAGGCACCTGTCCAGCCATGGCTACCTCTGCAGCAGGCAGTATGCTGGGCTGGACAAGAACTGAGTGGAAGAGACTCATAGCCTGTGCCTGAGGAACTCACTGCCCAGCCGCCTCTGCTCGACTAGAAAATTCCTGATGTCCTTTAAAGCCCAGTGAAGAGACCGCCCGCCTCCTCCAACCCCCACTGTGGCCCTCAGTAAGGCAGGACCATCCCCTGTTGCACATGCCTCTGGTCTCTGGGGGAAACCAAGTCATGGGCAAGAACAGCGGGCCAGTGGATTCGACTGTATCATTTTGAATCTAAACCGCATCCTCCACCTGCAGTGGCCTCTGTCGGTCCAGAGAGGCTTCTGTTTGTTTGGGGCTGGGAGAATTGGCTGGGATTAGCACGGGCGCTGCCTGTACACTGGAGAAAGGGGCCCAGCCGCTGCCTGCGGAAGGAGCCGCTGGAAGGCAGTCAGCTCAACTCCTCCCTGAGGACCACAGCCCTGGAGTGACACAGCGCTTCTCCCCAGCTCCAGCTCCGGCAGCAACAGGCGCCAGCCCTGGAAGAGAGCAGCATCCAGTGGGGACGACATCCTTTGATTGTCTGATCACTCTCCATCACTGAGACTCCCTAGGAATGATTTCAGCCCCCTCGCCAGCCGCCAGAGCTATAAATAAAGATTCCCCGGGGATGCCAAATCCTGTCCTTCATCCCAGCCGCCTCCGTGGCTCATCCACAAGCAGATTCTTCATCCATCTTCTTGGGTGGGGGGAGGGGAGCACAGGCCTTGCTTGTCAGCGTGGGGGTGCGGGCCAGGTGCTTGCATGGGTCTTGTGCACGGACCTGCAGCTCCCTGTGATCCCATGTTGAGTTTCCCAGGGTGGAAGAAGAGAAGCGTCTCTCACATGTGTTCCGCATGGAAGCTGTGAGCTCAGACTCCCCAGTCCATCA